>NC_135566.1:14926250-15230000 GCF_964340395.1 Glandiceps talaboti | reverse complement strand
ACCAGTGAAAACTATCATGAAACATGATGATCGAGAGATAAGAACTGAACTCATAATATTACTCGCTTGCTCATGTAAAAAAACCTCCAACTTCGCCATAGTCATATATAACATATCTAGCGTCAAAGTACAGTGTTTCATGTGAATTAATTATGTCCCTAATAGGTGGTCATTCACACTGCTATTAATCAGTAGACAATCTTATTAGTGCAAAACAATTACACGTATGATTGATAAAACCAGAACAGCATTGTCCAGACCATATGGAGAGTTAAATATGATCGCAAATGTAGCACTATCATCAAACAGTAATCAGTCAGCGTTTATGGCAGCACTGTCTACGAATTGGAGGGTTGTATACTCGACTTTAATAGGATAAAAGCAATGGAAACAGTGTTTTTGTTGTTCATGATTTGAGTGTCGCACAAAATGAAATCTCTTCACATTGGTATTATGGGTTGTATTTAAGTGGTATGTTTTCCACTTAGGTGTTATGGGTTGTATTTAAGTGGTATGTTTTCCACTTAGGTGTTATGGGTTGTATTTAAGTAGTATGTTTTAGAATGAGAGTAGTTGTAGGATCGAATATGGGATATTAATAATCATATTCAGTTTGGTTACACTTGACAACTTTTATTCCTGCCGTCAGTCGCCGTGAACATTGAAATCATTCAGAAATAGATTATCGAATATTTAAAGGGGTCATACGGGTGACAAATGGGTGTTTATTTGGGGTTGTAATTTGTAAATCAACGTTAACTCTACAGTGTTTTTCTACTTGAAAAAAAATGTGAAAAAGCATAGACCAGTCTGTGTCTGTAACTCAATTAATTGCAAAAAATCTACTATAATATTATCACGATGTTCAATATTAATTTATCTAGTTAGAAATACGGAATTGGTATGTTTTTTCGCTTCTTTTTTTCAAGTAGGAAAAGATGGCATAGTGTTTATCAATTAACGATATATACAACTGAATGTCTCTCGTAAGGTTGCCATGCACGTCGACCAAGTAGTAAAACTGTCTTCCTCTAGTGATTCTATTAATCCTAAGTTACTAGATGAGTTTTGCATTAGTAGGTGAAAAGGCTGTTACATAAAATCATTCTTTGCTGTTGCTAGTGTCATTTAAGTTACGGCGTACGTCATCAAGATGTACAAAACAACTAGCAAAGCGTAGATGTATACGCGTGCCATGTTGACTATTGCAAACAGTGGTAGCCATGATGTTTTTTAACATCTCAAAAGCTGTTCAGTATATCCTTATCCATTATAGCAAAAGATGTCAATAAAACTCAATATTGTAGGTGTGTTTCCACTCATGAGTAAAACAAACCAAAGTGAATCCCTGAGAAATTGAGGAATTCGATATTCTGAAAAAAGAGATACAACCAAAGCAAAATTGAGCGATCAATATTCTGAAAAGACTTCTAACAAAAACATAGGATTAGGTGGGTCAGGTTTAAAACCATAATTATCATATAACTATATTCTCGAGAATTGACAGAAAGTGCATAAAATGGCGCTGACTGTTAACTTCCAACTCACTCTTTAAAAGTTCAAAGGTTCTACTCAGGACAGTATAATTAGGTAAAGCTGACAATAGTATAGTGCTGAGTAGACATAATAATTTAGACAATAGCCTGAGGACCGAGGACTCTGAATGGAGTAGAGAAATGATGACTCGGCATATTTTGGCACACAACTTTGGAAACATAGTTAAATTTAACTAGTTTGTTGGTGGATCTTGTTCAAAATCTAATAAACTCTTCCAACATCTTTAATGAATGTATGTACAAAATTTCCACGAACATAGTAGTCTTTTTTATTGCGTATACACATGGATGGATGGACAGACGGACACAGAATCGCAATTCATCACATTATCGCTCTCCTTACGAGAGGTCAAAGTCCAATCTGTTATCCATACGGTACATATTTTAAACATTACATGTATATTGTCCCTCCACATTTCGCTACAATGTGATGCTATTCACAACTTATACTGCCCCTTTCACTGTAGTGCTCACTGGCTCTGTTTGGCACAATCACGCTGACACACAAGAAACTGCACATTCAAGGCCTTACTAGAAAGCAAGATCACAAATTCTTCATGCGTTTTCTCAAATAAAAGCAGACATGCGGGCGCCAATATTTTTATGTCTGTATTGTCGAACTTTTATTAGTTCATTTCCTTGAGACAACATGTCGCTGAAACTGTATTCATTAAATCTCTCTATCTTAAAGGGTGGTATGTACACTTTCTTATTGGTTTCTTCGCGCTTGTATGAAACAGAGGAAGTGAGCACTAACATGAAACGGGTGATACACACACTGGGTATGTTGGCCGTTTAAGATTTCCGTGTAATCTACATGTTGGCGTGAACAAGATACGAATAGCTGCATTAGTATAAAAAATTGAAAGAAAATTGCTGATAAAGAATGTATGCACATTATTTCTTGAGAGATCAATTCGCCATTCCGTCGCCGACCCTTGTGCGAACTGAAGGTCTGCTTCATTTGAATCGTAATTGATACTTAGATGTACGTGACAATATTCCATCAGTTTGACTGACCTTGATCGTGAATTTATTTAATTTAAAAAAATGTGTTGTAAGAGTTCACCGTGAATGACGAACCATGAAATGTGATTGAGCTTCCAGTGCAGATTTCTGAAGGAATAGGAGTCTGAGCAGGGTATATTTACAGTATGACGAGTGCAAAAAGCCTACTCTTTTATAATACTGTTTCCTATGTAATATTAAATTTCGGAATGTGATTTCCTTACATTCATTGATCACGTGGCTTTCAAAGGAGTAAGTTTGTTACGAATCGTTACTCGGATTTTCGCGCTTCCTCAGCGATCATCAGACGACTGATAAAATTGGGTTTGTTAAAGTCGATATGTATACACTTAAATGTTTGTGTGTGTGTGTATATATATATTGGGTAACAAGATTGTCGGACTAATCTATTCCTTATGAATGTTTACTTCTATATTAATTAAGTGGGATATCATCACCCAAGCAGCTGCTTACACAAATGAGACTAAACGTTGTAATCTCTGTTTAACGGAGAAACTATGTATGAAAAGAGCATGTTACTGAACAAAAAAATCTGAATTAGTAGGTATTCCCACGCCAACTGTAGAAGTAAACCTCTGTAAGGAATAATTTAGTCTGGCCATCGTGTTACCCAATACACACACACAAACTTAAGTCTAGTATAAACATCGACCTTAACAAACCCAATTTTATCCGTCGTCTGATGATCGCTGAGGAAGCGTGAAACTTCGAGTAACGACTCGTACAAGTCCTTACTCTTTTGAAATAAGGAGAGAGAGAGAGAGAGAGAGAGAGAGAGAGAGAGAGAGAGAGAGAGAGAGAGAGAGAATTACAGATAAAATATAAAAGTTTATCGATATTAACGAAACTTTTTTCTTTTACATGTACGAAGAATGTGGTGATTTTTACGGTTTAAAGTGAAAAACACAACTGTTACAGTACGCCGACCACTGAATTATGATTTCACGGACTTTATTTCAACCTTTAACAATGAGACAAAGTACAACAATACCTCATTACCCACCCACCATCTTAATTAAGTCGGTGATCCGGGAAAATATAAATCATATCTCGAGTAAAGCTGTAAACTTACTGCTTAAATGTCACTACATACAAGAGACGTACTGTGTTGATAGGTTTATTAGAAGAGTACACAAATGCAGCTGTACAGTACATTCTCTAATTGCCTTGATATGTGATATCTCTACCACAGGTAAATCAGCATTAAACCAGTAATTGGTAAAATTGCCCTACTTAATGAGGTAACTCATAGCAAAGAGTTCCCTATGTAACACGATAACTATGTATTTATATCGACTTCAAAGACACCATCTATAATATGTGATGCGTGTTTGAAATTCAGCCTTTATTATACTCTGTGTGTTTTTCACTTACAATATTACTTCCGATAATTAAACTCAACACCGGTGAAGCGACTTTGCAGTAATTATTATCACTTTCAATTGAAATACGATTTTCAGAGCTTAGGCGTGATGTGCATTCACCTTCACACAGTTCTTGCTTTGTTTGAGGTTGGCAATGTGATACAGTGTTCACAAGAGACTCTGTTTGCTTCGTGTCAGGGTACGGAAATCACACATACTCTTATTTCTCTAGTATTGAATTGCACACAGCATCCCCCGAAGAAATAGTTTTACATTTTAACGACATGTTTTTACCCGACACATTCGTGTTTCTGATACTTTAAGATGTTGAAATTGCTATTGTTATTATTATTACTACTACTACTACTACTGCTACTACTGTTGTTGTTGTTGTTGTTGTTGTTGTTGTTGTTGTTGTTGTTGTTGTTGTTATCGCTTTTGTTGTTGTTGATGTAAAAGCACAAAGTGAAGAATAACGTGTGTACAGTAAGTTTCTTTCTCATATCGCGTGAGTTTATGTTACATGCTTCACAACCACTATCCATTCTCTTTTGAAGTTGGCGTACATTTATATACATTGAATCATGATTTGACTTTAACCTGAAAACTAATTGAATCTTGGTATTTATAAGTCAAGAATGATGAGCCTCATATTGAAAGTATAAGTGGCGTTAACACCCTCTTTCAAAATACATTCATTGTGTATACTATATGTTGTTATTTGAAAACAAAAGTGATGGGGGGGGGGGGGAGGTCATACCCGCGACTAACTTTACGATGTTTAATCTAATAAGATATAGTCCAATGTTTATTGTGACATTTCCAATAACTATCCGAGCACAATGTCTCTGTGTGACTGCAAAATCAATGTCTCCTTATGACTACATATTAAATGTCTCTGTGTGACTTCAAATTCGTAACTAAAACATTTCAGTTCAGTTTCCATCTCAAATCAGAAACTCGGTCAACACTAAGGCTCGTAGCTAAATAGAGGCTAATAACTTGAGCGTGCTTACTGATATACCAGGTATACATATCATTTGTGTTAATATCCAGTATGAGTATCTACGACTTACAGATTTCGAATATGGCATCAGAGAGAAATACTTCAATTCGTGCGATTTGTGTTCATAAAACTTGGCAAATCCATCATATTAAAATATGCCCTAGGATGCTCCATCGTATTTACAAAATACCCTAGGATAGCATCATATGTTTTACGAATTCGATACGATTTACAATTTCCTTGACACACCTACACAGACTGGTGAATTTTCCATAAGGCCTTAAAAATGAATGTTTGGTTCCAGTTACCCGACCCCACCTAGCTTTTCACTGCCATTAGCTTTTTTACGTATTCGAGAAAAAAAATCGGAAAATTGTGAAATAGTGGATACGGAAACTGACATCAACTTAAAAAGACAAAATTAAACTGTTCGTCCAATCTGTAATGGTTGTACATCTGATAGGAAGAAAAAACAACAACATAGAGACCATTTGGAAAACAATTGAAAACATGAACAAGACGCTCACACAGAAAAAATGTATAATAAAATAAAATAAAAAATATATCTACCCCACCTATTCTAAAATTGTGCGTAATCTAAACCACAATTTTTTTATTAGGCCTAATATTAGTGATATCTGATTTTGAAATCTTGATTCCACATGAACGATAATTAGCTGAACACACGTAATACAAAAGAACAGAGACCTCACAATAGTGACGAATTTTATAATTACTTCAGAGTTTTTGTAGTTTTGACCCAGAAAATTACTGTGAGCGACGTACTGTATGAACATTACATCCACTCCATTACCTATAACCATTATTATTGGCGTTAAGACGTATATACTACATTTCAATTTGGAAGTGAAAAAATAACAAAACATAATTTCTTCCTGCATATGTGAAATACCTATCGTGTGGAGAGTAAAATTGGTACAGAAAAGGACAAACTAGGGACACACTGTAGTAAATAGATTGACACCTTAGTTAGATTATCTACATCTGAAATCAAGTGAAATGTAATGCACAAAGTCGTCAGTAAAACTATGATATACAAAAAAAAGAACAGAAAGTACAAAATAATTTCACAAAATGGGTTTTATTTTATTTTCAGTTTATTAATTTCTTGTTAGTGTATATGATATATTAACAGTTCTAAACAATGAACTATTCAGGCCTTCGCCAACTCTCAACAGTTAAAGGCAGCTATACTATTAAAAAAAAACAAGTTACAACAACAAACGGGTGCATTTATCAGATGGAACTCGGTGACTGATGCTAGTAATACCAAGTGGTGTAGCGTGCTCTATCTAAAAGGAGAAAATATAAGCATTTCATAATTACTTAGATCAATTGAGATGAATCCGAAACAGTTGAGAATTGTAACACTGTTCAATACTGACAGGTACGAATAGTGATAGCTTAGCTACACAAAGGTACCAGATGCTACTGGATTCGTTCAATACATCCTTCCATGACGGTATATAGTTAATTATTCCAGATTCTATTTTCTTTGCTCCCTGGAGCTAAATATCGAAGATCATTAAAAGAAAACCCATTTCATTTTTTCATATTTCTTTTTGACCATGGGGCAAATAAAATTAAAAGAATGATGATCAATATGACGCCGTTGCATTTGTGTAGAGTGAAACATGAACTGAATACCAAGGACACAGGATATAGTTAACCTGTACAGTCATACAAATACACTATACGTAACGGTCATTTTGTTGAATTATCTCGCTTTTTTATCATTTTTTAAATCTATCTATATAGGTAACACGGAGCCCAAGTTCTCATATTGTACTGATTTTTCCTTTGAAGGATAATATGTTTACAATTTCATCGCTAAAGAACTGATGATAATGGTGTCCAACATTGCGAAAATGATAATGGCGTTGAACGATACTTCGGAATTCAAAGGATTTCTTGCAGCTTATCAATCGTCATGAGTATGTGTGCGTTGCCGCTTTCGGCAAAATGTGAACAATAAAAAAAAACCTCGACAAGCAATTTCATGGCCGCTGAATTACAAGCCCTACACCACAGGATACTGAAAAAAATGTACCTGCATTTAAAAATGTCTCAAAGATGTTTTTCAAATTGCGTTTTTTAAAGTGTTTATTATAATGCTTACTATCGGGAGATGTAAACTTTCAAGGGTCAATGTAACTGTTACAATATATCTTTACTAAATACAATTTCCATGGCAAAATCATATTTCTGATAATTTTCACACCAGAAGTTTCATTTTAAAATGGCGAAGACTTTTTTTAAAAGTACAATGCTAACAATCTATTCAAGTAAATGCACTTTATTTTTTTAAGAATGGGGTTCTGTACTCCGTAGTATTTTAGACTGAATCAAGAAAGTCCAAATTGTGGGTGCCGGTCGTTTTAGTCACTGCTCCAGTTAATTGTGTGGAGCAAGGTTCCTTTTAGAATGTGGTTGGATTACACGATTGATTCTTTAAAACGTTGTCGAAATGTTCACCATTTTCAAAGCAGTACTACCAGGTGTGAAGGTGTTTGTCGTTTAGCATATTTTTATCTTCATTTCTATCCATATAAGTTTTGCAATTTTGTAACTGTTATTATTTTCATTTTTAGCTCATTAACGAACATGGAGACACAATGTCGTTTAAAATGACTAGATTATTACCATAAACGGGAAATATCTTAAATTCAGTATCTGAATATGCAATTTCATAAGATTCGCCACTTATTCGTTTTCGAATATATATATCATTACGGTTTTATTCATATATTTATTGCAATAGCTATTTTTCATTACAATTATGTATGTGAAAACTTTAAGCATACTGACTTCCGAATCAGATTTTGTACTTACATAAAATCAATGGTATATTACATCATGAAAATGGACATCACACTTGTTCAAACACGATGATGAAAGTGATGGTTACACAATACAGATGGTGGTTAACTTAACTGATAGTTATAGTAGCGTCATGATGGGCGAATGGTTAGAGTGGCCGGGTTTGAATAATTATGCAGGTTGCACGTCGCTGTCGTTTGTTTCTGAATGGCTAAAGTCCTTGGAGAAAATTTGAACCAGGTTGTGCCCCAGTCAACCCAGTTGTATAATTGGGGACCTGGTAGAGGTTGCAATGTGAATACTTTAATCCTATGTACTTATAAAGGCTGCAATAGACTGTATACTCCCCAGAGAGTTGGGGAAGTAAGGGGCAATTGTGTCGCTATAGATCCGTGCCAGGGGTAATACTATAGCAGTTGTAAAGTGCTTTGAGCTCAAAGTGGGAAAGCGCTATATAAAAACCAACATTATTAGTAGTCGTACAAGTCCAAGTGCATTTTGTGGTTGTTCGAGATTCGGTCAAGTTTAATAGGGGTTGGTGTCATTGAAATAGTAAATGATAATGCGGACAGTTTCATTCATGGTCAAAGAGTATGTGGACCCTTTGATTGCGACCATTGTGTATTCTAGCATTACACAGTGCAAGGGTATTACAGTATATACACATAGCATTACATGCATTACATTGTACCAGTGTATCACAGTATATACACAGTATTACATGCATTATATTATACAAGGATGTTACAGTATACATTACATTGTACAAGGGTATTGCAGTATATATGTATGCATGCATTACACAGTGCAAGGGTGTTTGATACAGTATATACACATACATGTATTACATTGTACCAGGGTATCGATTTTGAACAGTTCGTAACAGGAAATTACAACAACTCTTTCTTTTTTAGACCAGTTGTTGCTGAAGATATTGCAGAAGAATTACTGTCCCTTGACACAAACAAAGCGTCTGGTTACGATCTCACCCATCCCTTGTTGGCCAAGCATGCAGCTAATCACATTTCTAGTCCCCTTTCGCATATTATTAATATGTCACTTACCAAAGGAATGTTCCCCGAGGCACTTAAGTTTGCAAAAGTTACACCATTGTATAAGAAGGGGTCCCCTCTTAACGTTGGGAATTACAGACCTATTTCAGTACTACCCGTTTTCAGCAAAATTTTCGAAATTATCGTTAATAAGCAAATTGTTTCCTATTTAGACAAATTCAACATCCTATCAGATATTCAGTATGGTTTTCGCAAACGCTACAGCACTAAATTGGCCCTTGTCGACATTGTCGCAGAATTAACTAATACGATGGACAATGGAAATACAACCTTTGGAATATTTATCGATTTCAAGAAAGCTTTTGACACCATAAATCACGAAATTTTATTACGCAAGTTACATATCTATGGGATTAGGGGTGAATCGCTAAACTGGTTTCGTAGCTACCTTTATAAACGTCATCAATCCGTAATTGTTGGCGGGAAATCTTCAAGTCCACAGCAAATCCAGTGTGGCGTGCCTCAGGGATCAATTCTCGGCCCGACCCTTTTTCTCATTTATATCAATGATATTTGCAACTCCACCAACTATTTCAATTTCAGACTTTTCTCCGATGATACAAATTTATTTCGACCATTGTATTCCCCAAAACTTAACCTCAACACTATCAATGAAGAGTTCCAACATGTGATTAGATGGTGCATGGCTAACAAACTTACTATTAATGAAGGGAAAACCAATTTCATGTTGATTAAAACGCCACAGAGAAATATAACTTTGGAAGGTAATCTTTATGTTGGCAGTACGACGATAGAGCAAGTTTCATCTGCAAGTTACCTCGGTGTTTCTATTGATCCTTCTCTTTCTTGGAAATCTCACATAGAAAATATCATCAAAGTTGTTAACAAAAAAGTAGGAATTATTTCACGTTTACGTCACTTTGTTCCCAGATCGACCCTTATCATGATATATAATTCATTTATTTTACCACACTTTACATATTGTTTAGAGATTTGGGGCAATACTTACCAAACTCTTCTCGACCCAATATTCCGACTACAAAAGAAATTTGTCCGCTTGATAACATTCACTGATTTCAACGCACACTCTGAACCCCTTTTTAACCAACTTAATGTTCTAAATATATTTCAACTTAGTAAATTTTCCTCCTGTATTTTCGTGTATGATCTTAGAAATAATCGTTATCCTCACAACATAGAAAAGTATTTTGACCGTCCCATTCATACATATCAAAACCGTTCAGCCTCCAGTGGTAACTTTCGTCCACCATCGATAAAATTGACCATCACCCAACACAATTTCAAATATGCAGCGACAAAGCACTGGAACTCTTTACCAAGTCACCTAAAAATTAACATGTCCAGGCAACAGTTCAAAAATGAACTAAGAAATTATATTTTAAATTCTACACACCAACCTTAATTTATACTCTTTGGCGTTTTTACAACATTTCTGGTTTTTGCTTTATTTCTTCTCGTGTGTGTGTATGCGTATGTATGTATGCATGTGCGTGCGTGTGTGTGTATGAGTGTGCGTGAATGCGTGCTGTGTTTATTTTTGACTTAATTTTCTTCGTTGCGTCCATTTATGAATTTGAATTAATCTAAAATTGAATGTACGGGCCATGGACACGACTAGTTCTGCTGAACTATTTTCATGGTCCCCATTAGATAACACATGTATATTTCCATTTGTCCAATTTTTTTGAAAGTGTAATGTATTATTTATTTATTTATTTCTTGTTTTGTTTTTGTTATCTGATGAAATAAATTTCAATTCAATTCAATTCAATCACAGTATATACGTATACATTACGTTACATTGTGCAAAGATATCACGTATAAGTGAACTGCAAGATTATTTTATTTTGGTCAATGAGTGTAGAGAGCTGATAAACTGAGTCTTATACTCCTACTTTCCAATTGAATGTTCCTATAGATGGACTTTATGTCGAGATTTCATTGATTTGTATCGTATATATTCCATTTCCAAATCTAATGCATTTTAGGTGTCATACTATTCTTCAAGCAATGACTGACAACCTGTAAAAGTATATGATCTTGAAAAGCTACTTGTTGAATCACAAAAATAATGAACCTTGTTATGTTATTAACACCGGTTACTCTCACTATCAATTGTATGATGTTTAATATCCTAAAGTTTAACGTCGCAATTACCATAGATACAGCAGAGCATGTCCAAGCATGCGGTCTCATATGTTGTGTTGTCAAGATATCCCGTTTCTTGTGTGACAATGTTGAGCTAATGTAGTGCGTGGGTCTTTTTTTTGATTAGTTTCCGAGCTAGACATATTGCTAAGGATTCAAAGATTTGTATTTATACTTGAAATTTGTGTTTCAAATTCTACACCTGACTTGCCACTTCACTATTTTTTTTGGAATGCATAGTACGATAGACCATCCTTCTTCAACGTGTTTCCTAATATTTTCCTATTGTTCTAGACCCTTATCATATACCCAGTATCACTTCCAAGGCAGTTCAGTAGAGAGCACACGCAACTAACCAACTAACCCGTGAAATAATTTTCGGTATTGACAATTGGAGTACCTGTCGATATCCGTTCGCTCAGTGATTTAGCTTCAAGTTGTTAATTCCTTCACTATTTTACGGGTTTTTTCAAGAACAAAAAATATGTCGCTGCCAATTTATGTGATTCTATGATTCAAATGATATTTCAGTGCCATTACATGGGGCATATGATAAAACCTTTTACGTTATTACGATCATTACGGTTCGTTCAATCACAGATGTGTGTCAGCGATACGCACATGCTCATGACATACTTCAGTGTGTAGTATATACATTATGATGCTACGTCTTCAAGTTTACATAAAACGATTGCATTAAGGAAAGACAGCAAAATAGAATAAAGGCGCAGGAATTTATCCTGCCAACCCCTTTCTTGTTTCATTTAACAACAAATTCGCCAGTCAAAAAAATATGCTGATAACAAAATATAACTAAAATTTGATGACGTTCTCCCAATTCGATTTGGCCACAGACAAGGAAGTTGTCTGTCATTAAGCTTCCTTGAAAAGTAGTCAGCCTTTGGTGACGTAGGTTGTAGCGCTTGTCAGTATTTTGTTTGTTAGGTTTTTCTCAAATAATGGGGTAATAATGATGAAAACAGAATCGTGAGTTATGGATTAAATAAAAAAACAGCAGAGGCAATTTTCAATGAAAAATCAAAAATGCTATATACTATTGGTAACCTGTAAGTGTATCATGGGTTGCCGTAATTGGCTTTAGTACGCCCATAATCATTCTTTAGGCTTATTATTCTAGTTGCCAATAGTCCGGATAAAGGGACAGTATAGCTAGGATAATTATTTTGTATCTTGGTAATTAACTTTGGCCTTCTTAATGTCACGAAGAAATAATCTGACCCCCAGGCTAGCCACAAAGAGTTTAAAGATGAAGCCTTTAACAAAAATATTGTCTTGTGTTAACTAAGAAGTGTCCTTCGTCTTCATCTTTCTGTTAATGACTGCGTGCAGCTCTGATTGTATGAAAGTCCTTTGTTTTTAATTCATTGAGTTTGCAGACCCGTAGATTGTGACAGTTGCTATAACAACAAAGTCTCTTATAACTCATACTAGCGATAAACACAAGAGTTCAAGCATAGAAGGGTTGATATGAATCAAGATGCTGCTGCCTAGAGTTTACAAACATCGCTAATTAGGTACACTGAAAAGTAATTCCAACAAAAACCGTTACTAGGAGAATATATCTTGTCTTACGGTATTCCTGACAACCTATCAATGAAAGTAACAACAATATATAGCAAGTTAGAAAAAAAGAGTGGTTGTTGTGCTGATGCTGGCCGTGGAACACTTATGTTATTGGAGAAAATGAACAAGCAAAGAACTTCAGAATAATTATTTTTAAAAGTCCCCACATTTTTGTGGTTTTGTAGACGAGTGTTGCCAGCTAGCACTTCCATCTAATTAGAGGACTGATACTGTCCATTTTCCGAACACCCATAACGTGCTAAGCTTGTATCACGGAGAACTTTGAGTCAAAACGGAACATCTTAAATATGGAGGAGGAGATCAATTGTCAGACAGACAGACAGACAGACAGACAGACAGACAGACGGACAGAGGGAACTTTTTCAACTATAGAGTTAAGCAGCACCATATGGCAGTTAGTATCTACCATGCAAATAATATATACGAGGTAGCTGTAGGCTTCCGTACACAACCTCATAAAATGCTTATCACGACGACGCCAAGTGCATTTTGCAGTTCTTTTGAGGTATAAAAGAGTGACCCTTGATAAAACGAACGTAAGGTCGACCTTTATCGTTAGATACCATTTACTTATTAGCTACGTTCATTTTAGTGAATATACCCTGACATAATTATTGTATATATATCTGCAATATCAATGCTTATTTGGCCTAATTCTATATAATAATTGAAAACGCTAATGCAGTGCTGAGGGGCACTTTACAATAACCCAAATATCTCGCCTTCTCTAAGCCATATGGTAATGGCGTTCAATAATCTACACTCAAGATGTTGCAATGCATGACGATGCCAGTTGACCAACGGGTCACTAAAAGCTCTTCTCCTCACGTTCGCCCTTATGTGACTTCGGATATTCGAGAACGTCATGTGTATTGTTTTGTGATTCTTGAAATAAGTATCATCTCTACTGTTAGTATATGTTGTTTCCATGTGTAATAGAAAGATGCTGTGTTAGTTAAATGTGTAAGTAAAGCGCACTTTGCTAAAACATGGAGCGCAAAATATAACGCATTTGACACCCATA
Source organism: Glandiceps talaboti (assembly GCF_964340395.1). Classification (NCBI taxonomy): domain Eukaryota; kingdom Metazoa; phylum Hemichordata; class Enteropneusta; family Spengelidae; genus Glandiceps; species Glandiceps talaboti. Next base: position 15,216,372 of record NC_135566.1, on the reverse strand, counting down.
GACTTTACACTTTACCCAGTTCCTCATCGAAAAACTCATTTGTGATGGATCATGTTGCAGTTATTAAAACACCTCTGTAGCAGTTACAGTATCAGATGTGCGGGTATAATTTAAAGTAACCTGTGAGACTGACTTGAAGGGAATCTATGAGCCATCTATACTAGGAGAATGAAACCTGTCAAGATGATGAATAAAACGACAGCGGAGATATTGATATTGCAACTTTCTCTTCCTTTTTGTAGAACTGAAAGCTACACCCAAGTAATTCCGAAATTCATTCGTATCAAATTTCACTTTTAGAATGCTCATTCGTAGGGCTCATAGTACGTGCTGTTATGAGCGTCGGAGATGGGGGTTAGTGACCGAACACATTTAGACGTGACGGAAAATCTGAACACAGTGTCCATAAACAGAAGAAATCCCACAGGGAAGAAACTAAGCCTATAGAACTATAAGAGTTTTTAAAAATAGATGAATATATCGCAGGTACTTCATCAAAGGGCTTAAAGGTGTCAGAAATTAGGTTATTGTGTACAATAAGCAAACCTCCAAATATTTGTTTCACTATTTTTCATTCAACATTTCAACTCGGCATAATAAAAGTTAAACTAAAGACAAAACTGAAATAATAAACCCATTGATCTTTGTCTACTAATGATTTGAATAACCATAAATGGCTGCTACAAATAAAAATGCAAATCATTCATTATATCAGTTTAAAGGGTTTGTATTTAAGACATCATGTAACCTTTGCTGATCAAAACGTCGCAACTTTCTTTTCTGTGTTAAGAGGTTACACTGCTTGGGGCTGAAGAAAGTTGCATGTCTCTGGGTACTAAGTTAAAACGTGACTGCTGCCGCACAAATCCGTACCAATTATATCCTGTTCAATCTGATTTTTACGAAGTGAACATTTCTGTTTTTACCTATTGTGAAGTATCGTATTACATAGTATTTCTTTCAGAGATATTGTATTGTAGTGGTTCTGGTGCATGTAATATTTACTTATAATTTGAAGTAGAATTGTTGACTTGGATATCGATTATCGTTTATCATTTGTCAGTCCTATAAATCTTAAATAACTTATACGACCCCCACCCCCACCCCCACCCGCCCCCACAACAACAAGCCTATCGTAATACCAGAGTTACCACTTGCCGATATATATCGCCACAAATTGTTTTCATCGTCATGTGATTGGCATGTGATTCTCACGGGACGATGGCATGATTATCACATGATCGTCACTTTTTTGAAGAAGTCCCAAACCGTTAATTGAAAATCGTGAATTTTAAGTCTAGACCACCCCTAATTCCAAATCCCGATTATGAGTCACATTCTGGATCATTTGATAAGATATACTAACTATTGACGTTCGTTATTTATTCTCTTCCAAAGTGTGATTTGGCGTGATGGTTGTAATTCCAGAGAAGGTTTGTACGACGGTGTTGAGCTCTATTACACTGATGATGTTGATGTGATGTTTGGACCACCCTGCTCGTCAGGTGAGTAAACGTCGTGATAGATTTACAATATAAACAAGTTTGCCTGAAGCAGAATGTTGTCTGACTCTGCGGACATCTTACTCAACATAACATTTTATGGACTGCCTAGATACGTCTTGCCAACATTAATTGTAATTTGCTAGATTTTCTTTGCTTGAGCAAAGTTTGTTTAAAATCTCCATGTACAATTTTGTCCATTTTGCTCTACTGCAGACGTTTGTTAAACTGAAGAGAGAAATTTTTGACATGAATAATCTTACTTTGTCAGAAAGGTACAAAGTCAGGTGCTTCTTTTTATTAGCGTACAATTCTGTGTTTTCTTGTAAGTCCTGCTTGCAAGTGCTGTCATTTTCTGAGCAGATGATTATTCCAATGACGATTTAGCTCATGTTTTTTTTTCAACAAATGTTTTATACTGTGCATATTATATATAGGAATGTTGCTGCCCCCACAATCCTATGTATGGTTGAAGTAGATGATTGTAGCACGGTGTCTTGCATGAACGTTGCGGCCTGTCAAGAAAACGTGACGAAGTAAAATAATCATATAATATAGTGGCACAGTTTCTTCCTTGACTGTGAATAATAAGTCCTACAAAGAAAAATGTGATCTTTGTGGAGAGAGATGGAAGTTTTCACTCTCGGCACGATTTGCGAGATAAATGACGTAGCTGTTGACCGCCAGTGCACGTTTATCTGACAGTAAACATTTGCCGATTGAAATACTCATGCGTCATAAAAACCTGAAACCGTGTGTAGCTATATAACTACGTGGTTTCCTTGCACGTCATATGCAACCGAAACAACATTTCGAAGAATTGTCGTTCATGGACATGTTCATTCATTGTCATGAATACAATTTCTACTCACAGTAAGTGGCCTTTATTGAGCGCTCGGGCGCTTACACCATTGAGGTATAAGCCGAGAGGGCTTGAGCGATTTATGCCATCACATGAGCAGGGACATTCAGCGGAGGGACCAATCATAATTAAGACGCCTGGCATATCCTCGCATATTTCAAGTGTAATCTATCCCTATAGATAGCATGCACAGCTACTATAAAATATCTAAAATCATATTTCAATACTTTGCTTCATACACAAGTACATTTGTTTGCATGCAAGTTTTACCACATGTAACAGAAAACCACTCTTTCAGAATTTGTTTACCGCATGTCGCCATGTGTGATCGTCTCCTACTCACCAAATCGGTCATGTACAATACCATTCCCGAAACAAGCAAGTGTCACAAAACGTAACCGGTTTACACCGTCATAAGCTGAGTTAATGAATCAAGTCCTGTCACTGTCAAATATATTTGAAATGGAATAAGAAGCCTGTGGCAGTTAAACTATGACTCTGCTAAGGTAGCTTTCAGTAATTACAAAAGGGTGGAGACTGATCTGGGAATCGGGGGGGGGGGGGGGTCACTTTCTACAAATCGGTTCTTGGGGAGTTTTTGAAAATGGGATTAGGGGGTCACATTTTACTTTGACTCATTATGTTGTCTAAAGTTGCATTATTTTGTGATTTTTGCCATCCCACCGCTGCCACCGGTTCTACATCCCACTGATGCCACAACGGTTGGGGTTGGGCTTAGGCTTAGGCTTAGGGTTATCATACCATATCATACTATATAAACCAAATCGTTGTTGAAAGCTATTAAACCATGATGCTAGCTGGAATTTAGGATTCGATTTCCAAAAATATTTTTCCTCTGTGAGTAGAATTTTTATTCAAAATGCTTTGAAATTCAACAAATTTACTGGTCACAAAATCTAAAATATTACCCTCCGCTGGGAAAAAGACATTATCCATCACAAAAGATACGTGTGTAAGTGTGGCCCGTGAAATGACCTGTGCTGTCTCTGTTTCGTATCTAGCATCCAGCAGTGCATTTTACTAATAAATGCGACTGGCAGGTATAGTCAAACCTGGAACTTTATTCATTAACATCTGATGGATGTCTTGTCTACTATTGGCGATAAAATATCCTTTGGCAAAATAACGAGAGATTATTATTTTACCAATTACAATATATTAAGGATTATCAAAAGGTATAACTACTGTTACAGGTTCTTTCAAATGTCAGTCTTTCAACTCATGGCACCATTTCAGTTTTGAACATGCAAGACATTGATAGTGACTTTTTTATATTGATAGTAATCATTTGTAACTGGTTTTTTGCCGATTACTGACTGCAGGCACAATCCCGCTAGCCCAACTAACATCGCAGTGGAATTTGCCACATATAACATGGGTTTCAACAAGTCCTGATCTCGCGGACAAAACCCAATACACAACACTGGGGCGCACTTTGGGCGCATTCAGCAAAATGGGACCTTTGGTTTTGGACCTATTTCATCATTTTGGATGGAAAAGAGCAGTGAGTATACTTATTTAAATTACAATAAAACAAAACATATCTATTAAAATCCGCGAGCTAGTTTCAGTATACCTATAGTTTTCATTTTAGTTTTTTAGAATCCACTCTGAGGTCTGCGAAGCTGTTTAAAATAAACGATGTTGCCATGGTATCATGCAATCTGATTAAAAGATGATGTGGTGAAACGGCTCGATTTCATTATTTTGGCTTAATAAACAAATATTGTGTGGTTCTGGTTACCCTATCCCACCTACTTTTTCACTGCCAACCTTAAACATTTTTTTTACATATTCGAGAAAAAAAAATAAAATCGAGAAAATTGTGAAGTCTCGCCAGAAATAGTGGCTGCGGAGCTGACATCACCTTAAAAAGACAATATAACATTGTTGTTCCGATCTGTAATGGATGTACATCTGATGGGAAGAAGCTAATAACACAGAGACCATTTGGAAAACAACGGAAAACATAACTATCTTAATCAGACACTCACATATGAAAACAAAATTATTATATTAAAAAAATCAAAAAATCTACCTATTCCACCTATTCTAAAATTGGCTATCAGAAACACACATTTTTTTTTATTAAGCCTTACCTCGGTTTCCTTTTTCCTTCGATTATTGTCGTTTTTTCGTTTTGATTGTTCAGTGAGTGATCGCCGCTTTCCCATGAGAACATGCTGAGTGATTTGCTTAAACCAAAATTCTGGCTCAATTGAGTTTGATAAGTACGAAGTGTTATTTTTTATACATTGGCAGAGTTCTGCCAGACAGCAATTGAGTTTCATCTGTGAACACTAGATTAATGTTTACATTCGTACTGGTCCATGACCAGTTCTGGCCAAGCTTGGTCACGGACCCATCTGGTATCGATTACATAATTTGCAGGTAATCTTGTCGACTGACTCCTCCGCAGTATGTACATATGCTCTGAAATCTGTACACGAAAATCTGGTGGATGCTGGTGTAACAGTAGCAGATTACACGAAGTTCTCGCGTGACGTTACAGATGAAGAAATGATTGCAATTTTGACTAAAATCAAACTGTTAGGGAGAAGTAAGTTCTTTACATATCATTAAGTTCTATGCATCGATAACCATATACATTGTATCTGCCATTAATGGTGGCCATATTGCATTTCTGACTGGTTGCTTGCCATGACATGCATGGATGTGGATACCATCTATGTGCCAAGGCCGTTCTGCACATCCATGTACCATATCAGTGCTCTGCACACCATGTCCACAGTTGTGCTCATCCATGTACCAGCTATGTTGTACCCTGTAGCAGCTCTTTCGTTCAATTCAATCACTATTACTCACACAGCTGGTACATTCATATGGGAAATACCCCTGTTACAGCAGTGCACACATAGCTGGTACATGGTTGTGTGAAATACCCACGTTACAGCTATGTTCACATAGTTGGTACATGGCTGTAGGATGTTGTAAAAGCCTATGCTGTATTGATATTTTTCACATCCATGTTACATTGATGTTGGCATACCAGTTACACATCTGTCAAATCTAGGAATGTTACACCTAGAGTGATTGTCAGAGCTGTTAATGCAGGGATGGTTTACACATAGCTGGTACAGCCACTGTGGCTGCATAGGGCTTATACAGCTATATGCACAACCCTATCCTGGGTATGTCCTGACATATTTTTCACAGTCATGCAGCAGAGCTGTGGAAATGACACCCTGTAACGGGGCTGTGCAACACCTGACTGGAACATGGCTATGCTATTCTTCCCAGCACTTGGATGTGCACATCTAAGTGCGAGGATGTGCGAGGTTCCCTCTTTAGGTCATTCGTTTGTTCTTCGCTTGTTTGTCTTCTCAGTACGTGAATTAGATATGTTCACTTGTTCAATACGCTCATATACATATTACTGATGCCAAAAAATGAAAGCTTTTGTTGTATGCTGAATATTCGTGTGGTGCATGCCAATCAACGCCATACGGGTGTCAACCATGATGACGTAATGTTTTCTTGTTTCAGTCGTGGTATTTTGTTCCCGAGATGAAAACGAACGTCGATTTTTGCTTGTTGGTCATCGTCTTGGCATGATGAATGGAGACTATGTGTTTCTTATACCTTTGTTGATATCTACCTATCATGACACACAGCCTTGGAAAGCTAACGACGAGGAAGATGCACACGCCAGGGAGTCCTATGGAAGCGTCTTGCGGGTGAGTTTGAAGACAAGGACCTTTTGCATTTGTTGCTTTGTACGAATATTTACTTGAAGGGGAACGCCACTCCGGGAAGTAAAGGTATTTTCATAAACTTTCTGAAGAGTCATTTCATGATTTCACATCACATAATACATTTTTGCTCAGTTGCTAAGGAATAATTTGTTTCATCGCTGTTCTTTCAGTAGGACACTAATATTGCTTCATTGGTCTTCGCAAACGCATTAATATTTATTCGATGTACAATAGATGTTTATCTGAAGGAAATAAACTCTTAGAAGTCATGAATATTCAGTTTTCTTGAATAATATAGTGTTCGACCTGTGTGAAATCATAAAATGGATCTCAAGAACCCCAAAATTATATAAATATCTTTATTTCCTGGAATGGCCCTTCCCTGTAACTTCTAAACAAAGGGCATCTTTCTATTTAATGTCCCTGGTGATGCGGTTTTTTAAATAACTTGGTAGTGGTTGCATAGATAGATATAGCAATGGAAATGATGATGTCAGTTGTGTTGGGAGGGGGGGGGTTAAATTATATTAAATTACAAAAAAATCAAGCCCTACAAAATTATATTCTCACCACTATACTACACGCACTTAGATAACATACATTTACGCATTCTACCATCATTTCTTTCAATGTTAACATTTCATCTCTGTAGTGGGGGATCAAATCTACACAGCCAATTCTAGAGATATGGCCACCCTTTATAACTCCAATTCATCACTACCACTTAAACTTTCTGTCTCTATCATTCACTATCCGTAAGGGAAAGTTATATTATGCTAATGTCTGTCTGTCTGTCTGTCCGTCCGTCCGCCAGTCCGTTCGTCTGCCAGTCTGGCAATTAGACAATATAGTAGTTATACAGTCTTCAATGTAAATAGACAATACCTTAAGAATGCAATCTTCGAAGTTCATATGATACACGCATCGATGAAAACAAAGTGCGCATGTCCGATGATGTACTTTATAGTTTCTTGGTCTATTTGCATAACCAACAGTTGTAAGTAATTGTGCAAAAAGATTACTATGATTTGGTGCATACATTGATGACGTCCTCTTAATTCCTGACAATACATACTTCAAATTTCATACCATTGGCATATACATTGATGACAAGGAACAATCTTTACAGAAGGTATTCAGTTTACATCTGGTATTAAGTTGTAATCTTTTTTTTTTCATAATAATTGTATACCTGTCAGGTATGTTTTTCAAGTTTGTCAATGAATGAGACAGAAAACTTTCGTCAAGAAGTCATCGCTAGATCCAACGGCAACCCATTCAACATGACGGCGTTGCCACCAGATACTGAGGTATATCATTATGCAATTCTTTTTCATGTACATAACTTTTTGAGTGGCCTGTTCTAAGATCAGAAGTCCAGCTTTTACTCTGACGTTCTTACACTCGAGTGTTTAACTTCAGTTTTAGCAAGTTCTTGTTTGTATGTAGTTTTTGTAAGTGTATAGTATCAACTTGAAGTATGGTCATGTATAGCGTCGACAGTTTCAATTCCTTAGGCATACTCAAAGTCATATTGCTACACTTGTACATTATTCTGTACATTTACAGCAGGTGGTATGTTCGTCCTAAGGGCACTGCAATACAATTAGTTTTCAATGCTACAAACTACGAAATGCTTGTTATGTTTTAAGAAAGATATGTAGTAACAGTCATCGCCATAGAAACGCTTAGCATTTGCGAATTAAAGACACCCAACCTTCTAGTCAAAATGCTAGCCTTTGGGGTCTTATGCATCAATTTACTCTAAAGCAGACTGTCTGTTCAGTTGTTCTATGTTCTGTTTTAGAGTAAATTGTAGACTTTTGCCAGAAATGTGGTGATTTGAGACAAAAAGATTTCTGGACATAAAGCATTTGAATGATTGGACTAGCAATCTATTCTGAACAAAAACGCATGACAGGTATACGTCAGTCTCAGTCTGACTTGAACTGAACAGACAGTGTAGATGACAATGTTTCGAGATACAAATTTTCTTCAGAGTGTTCCGGCTTCCACATTGCTTTATGTGCTATTTGTGACACGAATACTTCTGGTTTTAAAGAAAAATTCAAATATCTAAATGAAGTTCAAGAAAGTAAAGAAGCAGAACGGCAATTCATCATATTCTGAATTGCAACGTTTGAAACCCTTGGTCAAAACAGACAAAATATTAAAATTTGAATGCTTTAAATACAAAATTCAAAATATTTCAAATGTGCTTGTTCAATTGCTTGTTTTTATGTATCTTGTATTTCCAAAACAGGTATTACTAACAGATTGTATTATTTAAGCTTCAATGTCATTTCTTAAGAATTCTACTGGCATCGTTTTACATTGTACCATTGTACGAATGGTTTAGAAAATATATACAAATATACACAGAAACGAATAGTAATGTTAAGTTGGTTACTTCTTGGGTTTTTTTTCATATAGGCAAGTGTATACGCTCCCTATCTCTACGATGCTGTTTATCTGTATGCTTTGACCGTCAACAAAACATTGGAAATCGGAGGTGATTTACGAAATGGGTCTTTAATGTTTGAAAATATGAAAGGTGTAACTTTTCAAGGTAGGGGAAAATCTAAAGATTCAACTTACGAAAACAATCGTGTCATGCTTGTTTATGCAATGTATTAAAGTGGTTTCCTTCATTACTTTGAATTGTCTTATAATGATACCAAAATAGTCATGCCTTGTCTTGCACCCACATACCGTTGTATAGGGTGATTTCAACATTGAAATGGTTCAGAGACGAGCTGCTCGCTTTGTTCCTCGGCGCTGTATAAAAACTGACAGTGGTGCAGTAGAAGAGATCTTGGAACAGACGAGTATTTAAACTCACAACTAAACCAACTAGATAAGCTCATCCAAACGCTCTCCATGTTCTATCGAGTACACCAAACACATACAAGTACTCTGTTTATCCTCGCATTCTTACTCAGTAGAACAATCTCAAAGAGAACATTGTTTGCTGGTCATCACTTGAAATCTTGTACGAAGTAGCAGCCAAGTACGTGGTTAGCCTTCATCTATACTAGTCCTGCCCACAATCGTATACATATACAACACTTGATGCGATACTTATTATCAAGCGTGAACAGAACAAGGTCGATAAATCAATTTATTTCCTTAAAGGGCCTTCACAAGTCGTCGCATTAGTGTTATCATAATAAGAGTTACACGGTGTCATTCTTTTGTTCTGTGCCATGCTTTTAGCATTGCCAAACAACTTAGATTTTAATCCTCATCCGAAGTGGACCTACAAGTATGCTATTATATAAAGGTACTCGATAAACACCGCAAACGTTCAATGCCAAAACTCTCGCGATAAAACCCACTGGAGTGCATACATTTTGTAGTTGTAATAATACCCCTACTTATTGTCAAATACAGGCATGTCTGGTGATGTTGTAATGGACAGTAATGCTGAACGTGAACCAAACTTCTGGATCCTAGATTTACGACCAAACGGACATTTTGAAACGATCATGGAGGTTCAAGTAGATGCTAACGGATATAGGGTATTGTATTGAAGTTTTATCCGTGTAGCTCTTAACGACACAACGTAAAAAAATATAGTTTAACTTTGTGTGGGGAAAACTTAGTGTGTCGCTGTTTTAATGAAAGACTAAAGTTTCCCTTTTTACTAATTTTAACTGCTTAGACAAGAGTTGACATCCTTTAGTAGAATGATTATGACTATTAATAATTATTAAATTAAAGTCTTAAATCTGTGGCATGTCAGTATGCTTTCTATTCCCTTTACAGCAACGATTTCAAAGGAACACCCATAGCATTAATTGGTATTTCTTTAAGTACATGGTTCTTAACAAACGAAAGCTAAAGAAGTCAGCAAATAATTATGAAAAGGAGAAACCATTGTATGAAATAATTTTACACAGTTTGGTAGATCATTCATATAATTCCTGTCTCGGACAGCAACTAGATATAATTATTCTAAGCTTTGAAGTTGCCATTTTATGATTTCAGGAGATTGTTACAATACATGAACCTATATGGGGAGCAAACCGATTAACCCCGCCTTTGGATTCTCCCATATGTGGTTTCTTAGAAGAATTATGCCCAACCTCTCGTGCAGGTACTTGTACACACTTCAACTATCTTCGAGTAGTCGGGGACTATTACTCATAATCGCCTGCGGGTGTTATACATTTCTGGAACTGAGTGACTCCAAGACCGGAAAGCATTGGCGGGTCTACAGTGAGGTGCGAGTGTGTACGTAGTCCCAAATCTGAATAGAATGGTGTGTATCCACAATGACGTGTTGGCGAGCGTGTAAGTTGTCTCAAATTTGAATGATGTGTGACTTTTGTGCGTTATAGTAGCACAACAGTTTTTAAAGGAAAATACTTTTAAATATAAATTGATTGTGCACTATTTAGAGGTAATATTGCAAACATTCCCAAGGATAGAATTATAGTAACATTGTCAGTTAATATCATTTCACGTTAATCTCTCTCTCTCTCTCTCTCTCTCTCTCTCTCTCTCTCTCTCTCTCTCTCTCTCTCTCTCTCTCTCTCTCTCTCTCTCTCTCTCTCTCTCTCTCTCTCTCTCTCTCTCTCTCTCTCTCTCTCTCTCTCTCTCTCTCTCAGAAACGGATCTCATCATTATCATCAGTCTTATCGTTGCAGTCCTCGTCATTTGCATCAGCATAGTCTTGATTCTGTTGTACAGGTATGTAGAATGTAGGAACTCTATCATCAAAAGACATATCCCTAACTGTATCATACCCGCACATTCCATTTTATATCTTCCTAACTAGAGCCTCGTTAGTCCCCAAAGAGACTAATTCGATACTATCGAATATCGAATTCATAAAATATATGCATGCTTTACTTGTGGTGCTATATAGAACTTTTTACTGAGTGATGGCCCGACTTGTAGTGAACAATGGTGATTTATTCCATAACACAAACATAGTGACTTCATTCAAGTGTCTATCCCCGTATTCTTAAGTGAAATACTATTTTTTGAGACCTTTGATCTTCATGGCCAATTATCGAAATGCAGTTCTTTCCTGCATATAACATATATTTTTGGGTATCTATTTGTTACCATTAATTTCTTCTCAATCGTGTCACCATCAGCTAACACAGGGGTAAAGCATTTGTGGTGCTGTGTGTTCTACGAAGACTTGTTTTTCTCTGTAAAGCTTTCCTACCGTACATGTGTAAAAACCCTTACAATATACTGGGTATGTACATGGCCTCATGGTGTGAGTGCGTGTTTCATTTTCGATGTACATGCCATTGTAAGTGTATAGTCTTTTGACACAAGGTACACTTAACAATTTCATTCCCTCCTGAGATTTGTTTGACAATGCTTTGAATTTCAATACTTTGGGAAACAACTGTACTTGCGAGGTGTGTAGGCTCTTGTACAAGCGATGGTGTATTCAGCAACGTAAATTGATTGATTGTTGCGTGAAAAAGTAAACTTTGACATCTTGGCACAACTAGAATAATCTACAGTACACGCGACAAGTATAATGTTTGTTGAATAATGCCATTTCTCTCTGCTTGTTCTGTCCTGTCCTCGCTTCTATGTATTCGCAACTTGAAGCACGGTTGTGTTCAAATCTCACATGCTAAAGGTCACTATATGCCTTTATAACATCGTTTTCGAACAGCCTTCAGTGATTGACTCAGATCGTGTCACGTGAAATGGACTGGTAGATATCACATTACCCCTTGCCTCTTGCTGTTATGTAGCAGTCGTTTACCTCGGTCAACTTTCGGCCTCGGGTAATACTTGTTACCGTAGACGTGTACTTGTACCCTCATTACCAGGCATAATGCCTGACTCCGAGCTCCTAAGCAGAACCCTAATCCTAATCCCATTCTTAATCATATCCCAAATGTTTAATCCTCACTTCTAAATCCTAGCCCTAGTGTCTTACCTACTCTCCAGTTACTATCTATTAAATCGTATTCCAGAGAGAAACCAGGTATTTTTTAGACTATAACAGTACTGTCTGCAGAACGTGTTCGTCTAGTACTTAACTTACAATTGTCTTCATTTACTGATTTTCCATCCCAGTAAACTCTCACGGATGTATTGTGACCAACGACACTCGGTATCTTATCTTGACCCCCCCCCCCTACTCTATTTTCTGATGTCATGTTATCGGATTTTTTTTTATTTTGCCTAAGCAATTGCTTTGCATAGTAGATGTTACAAAATTATTAATATAATGTGATATTAATTGCTAAGATATTAGTTGTCAGAACTTGCTACACAATCCAGTCATTCATTCATGTGATTTATTTGTAAAGGAATGATAAATATTTTCAATATTTCAACAAGGACATTTTGCAGTTTTTAAATTTCTCCATCGAGCATGATTTTGTGTATTTCTGTAATTATATCTTTTAATTTGTTGTCTATCGATTTTGCTGTTGTCCTTTAATATTGTCGTCATTGTTATTGTTTATTGTTCCCTTTTAAGACGAAGGAGACTCGAGGAGGAATTAGCCAGCATGCTGTGGAAAGTTCGTTATGATGACATCATGTTCGACAAGGTTAATAGATATGTAAGTTATTGTAAATTATTTACATTAAATATTAATATTCTAATAATGGGGGTTAGGATACTAACAATTACGATATCCCCAATAGTATCAATCATTTGTCAATTTTATTCTGGACAGGAATTAGGAAATGGTTTGTTTACATGATGATGGAAAAATATGATATACTTGGCGTTTACTTCGTCAAAGGTACTTGATAAAGTTGTCCATCTATCCGTTAATTGGTCAAATGATTGCCGTCCCAAGTATTTGATGTCAACCAATTTATTCAACAGTTAATTGTACATATTAAGTGTAATGATCAAGTGTTCACTGATCCAACTTCGGCAATCTTTCTTCTAAGTAATGAATTATATGCAAGTGAATCACATCTACGTTTAATTTCATATCAACCGGAATCAATTCCATTTACTTGAATATAATATTTGAATCTACTATTTATTGTTATCTGAGTACTTACATTTATTAGACTATAGAATCCAGTTCATTTTCTCTTTTGACTTTGTAATCAACTTGCAATTATTATTGATATTATTTATTCAGATTTAAATTATATTGTCGTATTGATTGAACATCAGTCTCATGGTTATCATTGGCCTGCTTGTTTGAACCCGAACCCCCACGACCGGATAAGTCTTGGCGAAAAGCCCTGAGATTTCTGTGAAGCTTACACTTGTGATGTTGAGAAATTTACCCGGAACACCAAAACTGGATATAATGTGATTGAAGTCGTGTGTTTTGGCAATTCGAAGGATAACCCACCGTTTACAGCATTTTTATGTGAATTGTCTAAGCGTATCTTTATCGTTATAATTTATGTACCTTTTTTGTTGTTGTTGTTGGTGTTGTTGTTGTTGTTGTTGTTGTAATTGGCGTGTGGTTGTTTGCATGTTTGTCTGTTACGTCATCGTATCTCTTGAATGTATTTCGCTGTCAATAATCGTATATTTCAACCTACTGATTATAGGCAAGTGGTGCAAGCCTACAGAGTTTAGACAGCACACGGGCACCATCTCGACTAAGTCGTTTGAGCCAGACCATCGAGCAAGAACAGATATTCACTAACGTTGGATTTTACAGGGACCATCTGGTGGCAATAAAACGCATAGGAGGGTTTTCAGTCACAATCGCACGGGGTGATCTTCTCGAGATTAAAGCAGTATGTATACTTTGATAACGTTGCTTTATTCATTGCTGCGGTAAAAAACAACCAGCTTCAAAAGAAATCCAACGCCTCCAAGCTTAAGTTATCTATTAGTCTAAGAGCGATGTACTAGAATTAGGGTACTTTCAAATGTTCTGCTTTATTCATCTTCCTGTACAAATTTCTGATTTTCAGCACATTCTGCTTCAGATCAAACATTCTCGTTTTTTTAAAATGTCAACCATGTTTTACCTTTAGGATATTTGCGACAAATTCGAGAAAACGATTTCCGTGATGTGATCAAGGAACGTCCTGGTGATCTATGTGTGTAAACTTGTCCTATATTTTCTCCATAATTTTTATACAGATGCGAGAATTAAACCATTCTAATGTGAACGCCTTCGTTGGCGTATGTCCGGACTCACCGAATGTTTGCATACTAATGCAGTATTGTTCAAAAGGTAGTTTGCAGGTAAAATGTCATACATTATTTTCAGCAGCTTATTGACGATGTTTGTAGTCATTAAATTTTTGGCCATTTCAACATTTGAAATATGTATAATGTTACAAATTAAATTTTGACAAACTATATAAAACGATGTAAATCGTATTTCGCAGACGGAATTTAATACACTAAACCGTAAAGAAATTATCAGAAAGTAGTAAATCTGACAGATTTCAATATGAAATATACAGAGAAAACACATCTTAAGGTAGAATCCGCCTTGGGGACCCATTACTCTGATAATCGAAGTTCTTCTTTATGATCCTGATCCTTTTGAAATAATAATGAAATCTGGAGGAGCTTCACAATCTATCTTCATGTAAATCAACAATATTTTGGGGGGTTTTTGCCATCGAGTTACCACAGCATCTGGCAGCCATTTTGGATTATGAAATAGCTTAATTTTAATATTGTTCAATCTCTATGGAAAAGATTGAATGATAATCTCTGATTTTTTTCTTGATTTGAAATGAGATTGGGTTTACGGTTTCTTGATCAAAAGCACAGCAAACGTTTTGGATTTTTTTATGTCGAGAGCGAATACTACGTTAGACTAACCTGTATATACGTGTTTCGTTATGAAAAGGGTTTCTGCTAGAATTGGAGTTTTTGACGTTAAGAATGTTAAGATTTTGAGGTGTTCTAAAAATAACTTTCTTAAATTGAAATATTAGATCAGTATTTCACACTGGTTTCTCTGTAGGACATTTTGGAAAATGATGATATTAAACTTGATTGGCTGTTTAAGACGTCACTGCTGTCTGACATTGCGTTGGTGAGTTGTTCGTTCAGTAATAGTTGATGTATGTATGTATGTATGTATGTATGTATGTATGGATGGATGGATGGATGGATGGATAGATGGATGGATGGATGGATGGATGGATACTATAGATGGAATGATGGATGGATGGATGGATGGATAGGTGGACGGATGAATCCGGAAGGATAGGTGGTGGATGGATGGATGGAAGGATGGGTGGATGGATCGATGGATGAATGAGTGAGTGAGTGAGTGAGTGAGTGAGTGAGTGAGTGAGTGAGTGAGTGAGTGAGTGAGTGAGTGAGTGAGTGAGTGAGTGAGTGAATGAATGAATGAATGAATGAATGAATGAATGTCTGACTAGCTGGATCGATGAATCGATGGCTTAGTGAATAGACAAACAAGACACAGCCAGACAAACAAACAAATAAAACCGTATGTGCATGGTTGTGGAATTAATGAATAACAAAGATTATATTCGATATTTCATAGGGCATGGACTACCTCCACAAATCAACACTTGTTTCCCATGGACATCTGAAATCTTCAAACTGTGTGGTTGACAGTCGGTGGGTTTTGAAAATCACAGATTATGGATTGAACCGTCTCAAGGAAGGCAGTCAGAGAGATGACCTTGGAGACCATGCGTACTACTGGGGTGAGTACTATAATCAGATCGAACGTTTATATGTTTTGACCGACCTATTTTACGAATGACATATTACATAGGAACAAATCTAGTTTACCAAGTCATCGTTTTGCTCATTTCTACAGGCCTGGGGAGTTATTACATTGTAACGTTTTTTGTGATTCTTTAATCTTGGCAGTACACTATATAGCAATTGCAGTTGCTTTGTTGACCAAAAAAATTCATCGGTTTGTTTATTAAACCAGTTAAACACTTTCCATGAAGCCAGTTCGTCCACCGACAAAGAGAGATATCCTTGACTGTGTAACGAACTGTCTTAGCGACGACCCACTTCTAAGTGACAATCTCCTAGTTATAACTGACCTCTTGGTTCCCTTAGTTACAATTGACCTCTTGATTCCCCTAGTTACAATTGACCTCTTTGTTCCTCTAATTATAATTGACCTCATGGTTCCCCTAGTTACGATTGACCTCTTGTTCCCCTAGTTACAATTGACCTCTTGGTACACGCTTTGGCTTGCCTTGATAGGTATGTTATGGACAGCTCCCGAAATATTACGCCAATCGAGTGCATCTTTAAATGGAACTCAGAAGGGAGATGTCTACAGTTTTGCGATTATCGTCAGAGAAATATTGACACGAAATGGTGGCTTTAACACCGAGGAACTTACACCAAAAGGTAAACTATAGATTTTATGGATATCCCTCATCAACACATGTTACAAGTTTACATGTTTTTGATTAGAATATGAGATTTTGATTTATTTAGGTGAGGAGAAGTGATGGTGAAATATATTGGAGATATAATATACTTTCAACATGTACATGTAGCTGTAAATATTGTACCTGTACAACAAACGCATAGGCCTGCAGTATCTGAACTTTACAAAGTATTGGATATTGGATAACTTTATAAATGACTTGATTGATTGGTTGGTTGGTTGGTTGGTTGGTTGGTTGGTTGGTTGGTTGGTTGGTTGGTTGGTTGGTTGGTTGGTTGGTTGGTTGGTTGGTTGATTGGTTGATTGATTGATTGATTGATTGATTGATTGATTGATTGATTGATTGATTGATTGATGGCACATGCACTCACGACAGGTAACACTTTTGGCCAAAACAATGTTTCTGGTCAGGACAGTTTGTCTCAAGTGGTGCGACGACGCGAAATTTTTTTTTTAATTCTCAAACAACCTGCCACTCAATCTACGATTTATGGCAGTTGCTGTCGTTTTATTTAGTACTTTAGAGCAAGTGTGTGATGCCATTTGGTTGTTCATGATTGGCTCTGCAGTTGCCTTCACTGAAGTAGGGAGGGTTATTTTAGTGTTTCCCAAGATCTGCAGACTGCATGGGCTGGACAAACACAGAAAAAAAGACCAATGCGAGGGTATTTAGGTGATGCGCATGCTGAGCAGAAACAATTTTTTTGGCCTTAATTTAGAAGGTTTTGAACTTTGTAACATTTCATTATAATGTTCTTGGTAGCTATTATAATAAATACTCCTGCTGCAAGTAAGATTCAAGGTACGATTTTCATTCACTGCAAATCCTATCAACGTTTAGAAAGATTACATGGCTCAGAATGTATATACAAGGACTCCCTTAAATGAAATATGAACTTCCAATAGATGCGGTTTACAAATTTAAGTATTTGTTCAAAGCTTCGAGATAAGCTGCTTATGTCTTGTTAGATTTATCAAATACAGATTATACCCTTGTCTCTTCCAGTCAAAATATCACGTGACCAAAAACGTTACTCGTAACTATGATACAATGAGGCAGGCAGGTAGGATGACGTACTTAACCACGGCAAACGATATATACATACAAAACTATAAAACTGTTCCTGTCATATTCTTTATAGAAATCATAGACCGTATTAAACAGAAACGTAGGGAGCCTTTTCGTCCTCGGATAACTGGTGAATGGGATTCCTCTAGCGAACAAGCCAAAGTTGCTTACTTGATGGAAGAGTGCTGGGACGAGGATTTGACTAAAAGACCAACTTTTTCTGACATTAAAAGAAGACTAAAACATATTACTAATCGAAAGTAAGTTAGTGAGTGAGTGAGTGAGTGAGTGAGTGAGTGAGTGAGTGAGTGAGTGAGTGAGTGAGTGAGTGGGTGGGTGGGTGAGTGGACTTATCCAAAATATATTTAGTCAACTTACATCAGCCAGGTTTAAAGTTCATAATGAGCATACATTGCTTACACTACTGTCGTTCCAGGTACTAGCATTCTCCTTTTTCGTTTTCTTTTATCCCTCATTCATATATCTCTTTTCTTCCTCCAATACTGCACTTCATAACTTGTTGTCAATTAGTTGGTAATACAATCCATTATACCTCACGCAAGCCAAATTAAACGCGTTCGACCAAATACTATGAGCTTTGTACCCTGGTCATCCTACGTCACGACAACACTTGCCTACGTTATTGATTATTCAGTAAATGCTCAATGTCAAAACGTTCTAAATTGATATTATTTTTCCCAATCTTTCATAGATCATACTTGGTGCATGTATAATTTATGACCAGGATGTACTCGTGGTTTCATATTTTCCTTGACCGATCAAGCGAAGAAAAACACTGTGATATATAATTGTTCTTTGATGTTCGTTCTAGGACTATGAACATTATGGATAACATTCTGAGCATGATGGAAAAATACGCAAACAATCTTGAGCAGACAGTTGAGGAGAGAACACACCAGCTAATGGAAGAGAAGAAGAAAACTGACCGACTGCTATACAGTATGTTACCAAAGTATGCATTGTTACATTACCTCTCACTTTATCACAGTAATGTAATAATTTTAGATGTGATGACGTACCAAACTAATTAACTGCTTGTTGCTAAGTAACACAATGTCTCCGTGTCTAATATTACTCATTTCAGGAGTGTTGCAGACAAGCTAAAATTAGGACAAAGAATTGACCCTGAAACATACGATCCGGTGACGATATTCTTCTCGGATATTGTCGGGTTTACTCGGCTTTGTGCGGAAAGTAGTCCTCTGCAGGTGAGCAGCAATGAAAGTTTTGTTAGTTCATATAGAAATGAAACTGACCTTTTTGAACGTTTGAATTTGTACTTACATGGTTTTAAATCTTTACATTTTGGTCACTCAGTGTCGTTCAGCCACTTTTTATGAATTGTATAAAAACGTCGGCGATATTTTCTTTGTTTGATTTCATTCACCTGTATTTGTTTTTATGCTTAGGTTGTCGACTTTTTGAATGATCTGTACAGCATGTTTGATGGTACAATTATGAACTTCGATGTGTACAAGGTACGTTCATTTTAACCAGTATTTTAGACAAAATATTTTGAATGATAACATTCGAAAGGTTATACAGTATGAATATATCCTACCGAAACAGTACTAGTACCTCAACTGAGTTGTATAAATCATTTTGTATTTACAGCTGACACTTTTAAAAATATATACAAAAGAAAATCATTACAGTTTGTAACTGGCGTTGGCCATGTGACAGACTGTTTGTTTATTTATTGACTATCTCTGATATATATATTAGACCGTATATAATGACCACAGACAAGTAAGAGTTTCTTACTTGTCTGTGTAATGACGTAGGGCTATCCATGCACGTGATTGGCCCGGGTAAAATTGTATGTGGCATTTTGTGAACTCATGTTGAATTCCAAGAACTTAAAAACAAGATTGTTATATACATTTTGTTTAAATTTGGACGTTTTATGATATCTATGTTCACGTGAGTAACATAATATTATGCTATATATGTATGCTGTAATGTAGTATATGTATGCTGTAATGTAATGTAGTGTAGTGTAGTGTAGTGTACTGTACTGTACTGTACTGTACTGTACTGTACTGTAACAATAGAGTACAGTATTGTACTGTACAGTACTGTACCGTACCGTACTGTGCTGTACTGTCTGTGCAAATGGTTTCAGCGAATAGGAAACGTCAGAATGGTGTTTCGCAAAAAGATTACATATTTTTACATTGTTTATCCAAAATAGTATGTTTAATCATTTCCTTCCTAGGTTGAAACGATAGGAGACGCGTACATGGTGGTTTCTGGTTTGCCTCAACGAAATGGTAAACGCCACGCAGGTGAAATAGCCAACATGGCGTTACATTTACTCAGTGAAGTCACCACATTTACAGTACGACACTTGCCAGAAAGACAGTTACAACTTCGTGTCGGTATTCACACTGGTGCCTGTGTTGCTGGGATAGTTGGACTTACTATGCCACGATATTGTCTCTTTGGTGATACTGTCAATATGGCGTCTAGGATGGAATCCAACGGACAAGGTAAATATTCGGTGAAACATTTATTTGTACCCCTCCCCCACTTCGATGTTAAAAGATTTCAAGGGGACGGTGTGATCAAAATCTACAATTTGCGTCAAATGATATTGCGTCACGTCGCATTGCATTGCGTTGTATATTACCGATGGAAACCGCATGTTTATAATGATGGCTGAAAGGGATAATAGCTGTAATTGGAGAAGTTTTGAGAGACTATACATCCTGAAGTAAATTGAATAGCCTAGTCTAAGAGTAAAATGTGTATGTGAAGCTTTACGCATGTAGAGAAACATAGTAAAGCTGATATTGGGTCCACATTCAAAATGAACCAACTCTCTCATGTATAGCTTTCATTAGTGCCGTATCCAAGTTTAGCGATTGTTGGCTATGTCCTCGTATGAATAGTGGACGCTGAAATCTAATATATGTTCATCTTAGATGATTCCGACTACCGGACTTTCTTTTGTCAGCAAAAGATATCACCATTACACTGCTACGTTTGTTCTAACTGTACTTCAAATATGAGTCTAAACCTATATAGCCATTACAAGCATTTCGTAACCTTTCATAAATTATGCTTGTACAGGTATATTTATACACTATTCTCAAATATTCTTCTTTGCGCAGCCGAAAAACATTCGTAACCGAAGGTGTTTGTCCGTTTTATTTTCACCTCGGAGTGACAAGGCCTCTCGGATCACTCGTATTTTCCTCTGTTGAATGAAGAAAAATATTTCAATTTGCGATCATGCAGGGATGAACTGTGTGAAATTATTTGCGCCATATTCAATTGGTCCTTAAAGATCTGTTATGTCCCAAATATATTTAAGAAAGCGATCATCATTCCTGTGCCAAAGCGTTCACCGGTTACATGTTTAAACGACTACCGTCCAGTTGCGTTAACATTGATAGTTATGAAATGTTTAGAGACTCTAGTAAGTCAGTACATTAGATCTAAACTCCCACCGTCTCTTGATCCATACCAATTTGCTTATAGAAAGAACAGATCAGTTGAGGATGCAATTTCATTAGCATTATTCAATGTAACGAGCTTCCTTGACCAGAAAATACCTAACTATTCCAGACTTTTATTCATCGATTACAGCTCAGCTTTCAATACAATTTCACCCTTTAGATTATATGACAAACTAATATCGCTGGGACTTACTGCTAGTATCTGTAAATGGGTGTTACATTTTTTATTAGATCGATCACAAGTTGTTAAAATTGGAAATAATTATTCGAAATCTCTAGTTCTTAATACTGGTACACCTCAAGGTTGTAATTTGTCGCCAATGTTATACTCATTATTTACCCATGATTGCGTTACTGTGTCTGATAATAATTTTATCATCAAATTTGCTGATGACACCACCGTGGGCGGATTAATCAAAGACGATGAAACATCATATCGTAATGAAGTGAACTCTATCATAACATGGTGCTCTGAAAACAATCTTGAACTGAATGTCAAAAAGACCAAAGAGATTATTGTGGACTTTCGAAGGAATCCATCTGATATTGTTCCTCTAGTCATCAACAATTCAGAGATTGAAATAGTGCAGTATTTTAAGTTTCTCGGTGTTTACCTCTCAGCCGATCTGAAATGGGAAATCAATACTGATCATATTGTGAAGAAAGCACAGAAAAGACTGTTCTTCTTAAGACGATTGAGAAGTTTCCGTGTCAGCCAGGGACTGTTGATTAAGTTCTACCGAGCGGTGATTGAGAGTATCCTGACACTGTCAATCATCGTTTGGTGGGGCAATGCCACAGTTGATGACCGGAAACGTCTCAATCGAATCGTTAACACTGCCAGTAGCATCATTGGATGCCAACTTCCTTCTCTTAATGAGTTGTACAACGCTCAAGTAAAGAAAAGAGCTCAGTCAATTGTAAAAGACGATTTCCATCCAGCACGTAATTTATTCCAACTTATGCGCTCAGGCGAGCGGTACCGTTCGATCAAATCAGGTTCTAATCGCACATTGTTTAGCTTTTACCCAACTGCAGTCCGCACTCTTAATGAATCAATTTAAGTTCTCTATTGACGCATCAATTTCGTGTTAGGAGTCCTCTACAGAATATTGTTTTTGTAAATTTTTCATTACACGCAAAATCAATGCACATTTCATTATATATGTATCAGTATATATATGACAATAAAACACATATGACATATCATATCAATAACATCTAATTGTAATATGCCGTGTGATTATTGAAGATAACAATATGCACGAACGGCATACGTATTGTCTGTTGCCATGGTCACGTTATAATATAAACATTACTGTAATGTCTTGAAATACTATATACTGCTAAACCAGAAAGACTATAGAATTTCAATGAGGCGGTACGCTTGCAAATTATACAAACATTAAATCGATAGGCACTGATAGCACACACGCACATGATTCGTTACATTTTGTCTCACCTTGAACACAAATAAACATTTTGTGTTTAAATCTTCCATATTTTTCATCTGGCAATGATTTTGATTTTTATCTCAGACCACTAGAGAACATTCTCTAGTGGTCTGAGTTTGTATTCACGGCGGTGAGATAAAATGTATCATTTTGTATGCTTGCGCGCTATCAGTGTCTAGTTTTGGTTTTATGTAATTTGTACCAAAATATCTTGTGTAGGATGTAAAATAAACCATCACGACGCCTAATTCTATTTACTCTATTTTGGTAGTATCATATTGTCTAAATCAAAAGTTAGTTTTCGCTCTAGGCTTCAACTTCTTACATTTTTGTTTAATTTGTGGATAAAATTATCAACTGTTTGATAAGTGTAAAGCCTTTTTTAAACAAAATAAGTAATTGAACAATTGAAGTGAAAAAAATGCGTCTGTTAAAACCAATATAGCTTTGATAAAGAGACATCTACACCTCCCGTTTAAATTTCAAGATATAACGTTTTTACTAAAGAAGTAATTTTAACAACTTCCAGTGAAAAAAAATGTGTTAGTGGCCATTGTAGCTTTTAAAAAGAGACATCTAGAATTCCTCTTTGAATCGCAAGGAATAATGTCTTTTTTTCTAAACAGGAAAAAGTTATTGAACAATCTTCAGTTTTAAAGTGGCCATTGCTGAAATATCCTTGAGCATGTTCTGAGAGTTTTTTTTAGCTATTCAGAGTGTCGCTCAACAGTCAATTCCAAATTGTATTTTGTGTCTCAATTTCTTAAATAAAAGATTCTGAAGGAATCGCCACGCCAGGAAATAAAGCCTGAGGTATTTTCATTATCTTTGGATTCTGATTCTGGAGAGTCATTTTTTTGATTTCGTATCACCTAAATGTTGATGTGCAGTTATCAGGAAATACCAAATTGAAACGCTATTTAACCTTTATTGTTTCATACTGGTCCACCGTTGCATCATGGGACTTAGCAAATATGCATATTTATATACTAAAATATAGTAAATAGTCATGAACACTGTACAGCTAATGAATTTGTCTGCTAAGGCCTAATAAAAAAAGTTGTGTGGTTCCGATTACGTTCAATTTTAGAATAGGTGAGTTAGCTAGATTTTTTATTTTATTTTATTTATTTTTTTCATGTGCCAGTGTATGGTTCATGTTTGTTTTCCATATGGTATGTGTATTGTTCATTTCTTCCTATCAGATGTACAGCCATTACAGATTGGACGAACAGTTTTAGAGTGTCTTTTTAAGTTGATTTCAGTTTCCGCATCCACTATTTCTCGTGAAATTATGAATCCAGAACGCAAAATTTATGAAAATACCATTATTTTCTGGGGTAGCGTTCCCTTTAAGTGCCATTTAAGTGCCACGTCAAATTCAATAGCATGTTTCTCTCAAATTACGTGCATTTAGTAGTGAATACTGATCGAGTCCTTCCTTTGATCCAATCACGCGTCGTTAAATTGGGCCAATTAGCACATGCATTCCAAGAAAGGTCCATGATCGAACCTCTGTAGGGAGTAGAGTTACAAAGGTTTTCTTGACGAACATACTATAACTTCTACAATGCATTTAATCGGCAAACGTGAATTTTATTAGTTTTTTCGAAGACACGATCATTATTGTTTGTTATCGATAAGTAAGTAGTGTACGTTACTCTTTGAATGTATTGCAGCTGCAGTAAAACTAATTTCTCTGTCTTTTTAATTCAATGTTTCTTCTCCGTTGGTAGACTTTTGATGTGAACGTTATACAACTTGGACATCTTCAATTTCCTTATGAGAATACCAACACCATAATCAATAGTATAACCACGTCTTATGTAATCTCATAAAAAGAGAGAAGAGTTATATTATGTTTGTTTAAATTAGCATTTGGATTTGCTTACAAACTTTACAATCCACGGCAAATGTTACAGGTAGTCAGATGTTCATTGATGCTAGGTTAAAGCAGAAGAGAAACAACTTTGGATATTAAAACGTTCATTTTTTTTTTAATTTAATATTTTTTTTTTCTCATTACAGCACTTCGAATTCACATCAGTGAAACAACATGTAATGCGCTACAGTTATTAGGCGGGTATGAAGTGACCAACCGAGGAGCAGTTAATATCAAGGTAACTGTAAATTCTTTTGAAATATCAAAATATGTAAAGCAAACTTTTCAATGTATTGGGAAGCTGCATGGTTTATACCAGTGTACATTTGGTGACCGTGTCATTTGTAAGTACAATGTGCAGCTTAAGGAATTATTCCTTTTAAATTAATTTGATATGTGATGTTTTGCCACTGTAAATTACTAGTAGTAGATGGACTAGATGAATCTTACTGGCATACTAGGAAAGAGATGGGCTCTCTCGACATTCTCACATATGTACAATCAAACAAATGTTTGTAGAATTCATATTGTATACATAGATACATTACAGATGACTAATGATAGTTACAACTGCAGTCGGGAGACCTGAAACAAAACGTCGTCTGATTCAACAAAAGTCTTCCTGATAGTGCTGCATTTTATTGTCTGGTCAACAAAAATCTTACCAACAGAGTTTGTCAAGTAAGGCGCGCGATAAGGTAGTTTTGGTAAGATCTTTTTAAATTAAATTAATAAATGTAACAATGTTAGTAAGATTTTTTGTTTAGTGGGACGATCAAATGTAGTACAGTTGGTAAGGTATTTGTTGAGCCAGACGATAAAATGTAGCACTGTTGGTAAGCTTTGTTTTGAGCCAGACGATAAAATGCAGCACTGTTGGTAAGATTTTTGTTGTGCCAGACGATAAAATGTAGCACTGTTGGTAAGATTTTTTGTTGCGCCAGACGATAAAATGTAAGTTTTGTTGCGCCAGACGATAAAATGTAGTAGTGTGAGTAAGATTTTTGGTGAACGAGACGATAAAATGTAGGCCCTGTTGGTAAGAATTTTGTACGTCGTTCTGTTTCAGGTTTCGAGCTTCTATTTTTTTCATTGTAGCAAATGTACAGATCTATTACTATATTATCATTCTGGTATGTTCATTATTTGCAAGAAAAGTGCTTCACCATCTTTTATTGTGAAAACCCATGTATGTAGGTGTCATTTTGCATTTACATGTATCTTTTACGTTTGAACTTATAACTTCATTTTCCATTTTAGAATCAAACATAATGTTTGAATTATTCCAGAACTACGGTGTCATGGAAATGTCCCCTTTTCTTCAACTGTTTCTTTCATTGTGATTAAACCTTTTTCATGCCAACTTATTAAAGCATGGTCGTAACCGTAGTCATTACTTCTTTTCAGGGGAAGGGGAGTTTGACAACATACTGGCTGGAGGGAAAAGATGGCTTCACAAAAGACCTTCCTGACTATGCTGGGTAAGACTGACTGCTCCTCTCTTTCTGTCCTTCCTCTCTCTTCTTCTTCCACGTTGACATCAATTGATGATTGCGCACTGTTGCCCAAGCGTTGTGCAAACCGCTCTCAAACCAGCTTGAAGCTGAGCTTGGGTTTGCCTATGCTTGATTGGTTCAGTTTCTTTTTTAAATTTGTCGAGTGTGACACAAGAAACTGCAGATGTTGGTAATTGATTCCATAACGTAATAGAGTCTGGTATGAAGGATGATTTGCAGGCTAGCGTCCAGGCCTACAATATATTATATGATATGTGTGAGCGGTCCCTGAAGTCTGGCTTGTGAAAAGATTTTTCTCAGTATGCCCACTGCACTTGCTGTGTTTATCTGTCTGATGATTGGACCGTCAGTCTTTTATAAACATATTATCCGATATATAGACATGTCACTTCGTCCCTCCAAAACTAGTTATACCCAGAACCTACTTCCGAAGTTTGTTATCTGAAATACAAAATACTAGCCTGCCTTGACAGCGATAATGAAAAGCATCAATAACGGGCAGCCGACGTGTAGATCTTGTTCTTGGCGTAAGCCAAGACCGTTCTTACCACGACAATGTCTACATATGTAGGGCACAGAAACCCCTTTAAAATAAAAGTTTAGAAACTGGTATAAAGTTACCAATAATGAACTTTCACCTTGTATTTTTTTCACAGAGGTCACAGAGAGAGTTGTGCATACTGAGTGTACTGAGAGTGGGAGAACTGACACATATACTGTTTTGGGGGTCGACACTCTTTTACACAATGGAAACACCGATCGGCAAAGTTATCCTAAGCGTAACTCCGATTGACTCCTCAGAATTCGTTGTAACATCGCAAAAATAGTTGGAACTGCGTGTGTATTGCCAAATGATGCTCAGCTTATAACTTATAACTTGTACCTTAAACATATCATTGGTCTCGAGTTTAATAAAAGTTATAAAATTGGTCAGAAACAACGTTATGGACATAACACTTTTTTCATTAACACTGAACAGGCATCTACTCGAAGTTGAAAGTAAAATGCTCGATATGTGAGTTTAGGCCTAATAAAAAAATGTTTGTTTCCGATTACGCTCAATTTTAGAATAGGTGGGGCAGATAGATTTTTTTTGTTTTCAAGTGTGTCTAGTTCAGGTAGTTATGTTTTCCATTGTTTTCCATATGATCTCTGTGTTATTGGTGTCTTCACATCAGCCGTACAGCCATTATAGATTGGAAGAACAGTTCTATATTGTCTTTTTAAGTTGATGTCAGTTTCCACATCCACTATTTCTTGCGAGACTTCACACAATTTTTGCGATTTTATGGGGTTTTTTTTCGAATATGAGAAAAAAAGTTAAGGTCGGTAGTGCAAAACTAAGTGAGGTCGGGTAACCGGAACCAACATTTTTTTTCGGTCTTATGACACACGGTATATAACGTACATATTAATTTGACGTGACTTCAGTGCATTTTTTCTTCAAAATTCTTCACACGTATTTTTTTTTCACAATTCATTCTAACTCATTTCTTTACTTTACCTCTGTTTATTTTATGGTAAAGCTAAAGTAAATGCGGTTGATACAAATATTCAATACTTATTTTGTAAATATCCTACGAAACATGTTTATTTTATTGCGATAGATCTTTAAAATGTGCCTGTACAATGTATATGAAATTATTGTGTAGTACAATTAATGACATCTAAAAAAAAATTAATTCTATTGTCATAATGAATTATTGAGCGTTTTAAATTTTGTAACCTATTTAACTATACGATATATCAGAAGAGTGAATTAAATATAATGTAAAGTTTGTATTTTTCGTGTCTTTTAGAAAATTGTAGAGTGACATCTTTCTGGTTCACATACGTTATCATTTCTGAGAATTTGACAAACTGCAAAATAATCCTTTGGTTTTTGTATGATATTTATGCCATTATGTATTCCATAATAGTTTGTATTTGTCACTTTGTACTTCCATATCATATCATATCATATCATATCGTATCATATCATATATATATCGTATAGACGTTAAATATCGTGCTATATCATAGCATACCACACAATTGCACACCATACCATATACCATGGCAAGACACGTCTATGTTACATCATATCACATTATAATTATCACATCGAATTGCATCGTATCACATCAAATCATAACACATCAAATCGTGTTGTATCACATCGTATCATATCACATCAAATCATATCATACATCAAAATCACCTTACATCACATTACATGTACATCAAATCGTATATATCAAATCGTATCATACATCACACCACATCAAATCGCACCATATCACATCAATCGTATCGTACATCAAATCACATAACACCATATCACATCATACATCAAATCGTATCGTATCACAGCATGTCACATCACATAACATCACATCATGATGTCACGTTACATCACATCAGATATCACATCACATAACATAACACATCACATCACATCGCATAACATATCATAACATAACATAACATAACATAACATAACATAAAACAAATCACAGCACATAACACAAAATCATTCGAAATCACATCACATAACACAACATCACATCACATCACATCACATCACTTCACTTCACTTCACTTCACTTCACTTCACTTCACTTCATTTCATTTCACAAAGTTAAAACATTTTCGTTGTGTCCATTTCATTTCCATTTCGAGCTTTTAATTGCAATGGATATTGCTATCATCCCTTATCATGATGTCATCCCTCCAAAAATGGGGGAGGGGAAAGAAACAACACAGAAATGTGATGTTTATTTATCAGTACTAGTACTTGCATTAAGTATGTGTTCGTATGAACCCTTACATCACTACGTCAGAAACTACCCAGTCCTGGTGTATCTGAAAATTTCACATTTTATTTTGATAGAATATGTACGTACTTTTGAATAAAGTTTTCTGAAACTATAGCAATCTGTGTATATGTATGTATGTATGTATGTATGTATGTATGTATGTATGTATGTATGTATGTATGTATGTGTGTACACAATGCTATGAAGTCTATCCACACTGTCATATCTCAATGTCAGTATCCACATTACAATCATATATTCGTACAATATGCTATGCAAGTCCTTTTCTAGCTCCGTCATGCTCGATATAGAACATATGTGAATATGACACCTTTACGACTATCTACTCCAATTTAGGTTTTATAGTTATACCTCACCTTCAAGGCCTGTCATCAAACATGGATTACAAAATGTAAAATGCCAGGAAAACAAATCAGTTTATATTTTGTTATGGTCATAGATTCCCACGAGTTGCTAATGTCAGCCCACTGACTAAGTATATCTACCTGCGGCATCTCCACAATGCACACTTCCGCGACATACTTTTTATTTAAACCGAACAGGTTTTAATACTCTCCGGTGACACTTGTTAATGGACCCAGATTTTTGTTATCATTTCCTTTCGGGGATCATCATAGTTGTCTCTAAACAAAGGTAATTGCTTTTGATCCTAAAGCACCAACTTTACTACTATCGGTAATGGAAACGGTTTCATTTACGGGAAGTGGCGGGTCAGAGGTCAGATGAGAAGAAGGTCAGAGGTCAGATGAGAAGAAGTATAAAATAGCTCGAGGGTGTCAGGATGCTTAATCCTCTGAAGGAATGCATGAATACAGAAAAGGTCAACAACACACATTTTCTGCTGAGATATAAATATCTCACGCTGAATCATTAACTGTTCAGGTATTCAAGAATTTTCCCCTGAAATGACTTTGGGATGGACTTGTAATAAATTGAACTTTGACCTTATACGGGTCTCCGGAGAGGTGGGAGCTCTTTAATTATTCTAAGCTATCACAGCTATCGATATGATACTACCGTGGCATTTGAGGTTTCAGTTTACTAAGGTAGATACAAACTATGTTGATATAAACTATGGGACTTGGCACTGGTTTAATGTTGTTGACAATGGGTTAGTGTTTCTGATGACTTACAAGTTACATGATCTTTCAGTGCATATTATGGGGACTACCAGTGTTTGCACTATCTTTTATTATAGGGTGATGAGGGGCCCTTTATTTACAAGGGGCGGGGGGATTACGGGGGAGGTCACTGTTGCCAAATAGGTCTTCAGGGGGAGGACCACATTTTAGAAAATGGAAACATTATATATTTTTTCTTATTTTTTATTTCACTTTGCATTATTTTGACCTCGAGTCATATTTTTTGTGACTGTCCATCTTAAAGAACCTAAACCTCGATTAGGGAGCCTTCAGTGTTTACAGGGCGGGAGGAGGAAATCACATGGTCTGTTAAGTAGAACATGACCCTTCCCCATTCTCCATTTGTAAAAAGTGACCCCCCCCTTGTCCCATTTTGTAAAACATGACGCTCCCCATGACAATTGCATATACTGAACATTAATCAATATTCCCATTATATGTGTACATACAAATTAAATGATTTTGACGCTGTATTAGAAAGCAATATTTGTACATATAAAGTGACAAGCAGTAAAAGACATTTGATTACATTCAGA
The DNA here is from genome assembly GCF_964340395.1 of Glandiceps talaboti. NCBI lineage: Eukaryota > Metazoa > Hemichordata > Enteropneusta > Spengelidae > Glandiceps > Glandiceps talaboti. The sequence continues at coordinate 15,186,033 of NC_135566.1, read as the reverse complement.
TATGTTCAGATACATTTCTGTATCTCGCCGATATTTCCTTTGAAAAAGAATATTTCTTTGAAACGTCGGATTTTACATCTATTTATACGAACTGACTTATAAGTTCCATATGCATTTCTTTGTACTACAGTCCTAGCAGCATTATATTTTTACTGCTCTATTACATAGTACATACATACATACATACATACATACATACATACATACATACATACATACATACATACATACATACATACATACATACATATTACATACATACATACATACATACATACATACATACATACATACATACATACATACATACATACATACATACATACATGTACATACATACATACATACATACATACATACATACATACATACACACACACATACATACATACATACACACACACACACACACATACATACATACATACATACATACATACATACATACATACATACATACATACATACATACATACATACATACATACATACATACATACATACATACATACATACATACATACATACATACATACATACGATTAGATTATATTAGATTCATTCACTTTAGTAGTTACCGTATCACACAGTTTAACGGTTTGCTCATAGCTCGTCGACAAACACAGAAGACTTCGGGGCATTGCTGTTTTGTTGATGTCTTATGATGCCCGATAGCACAGGCACATGTACTTTTAGACTGTTGACTCATCATTCTATTCCTACAGTTACGTAGGCTTACTTTATTCAGTGAGTCCTTTTATCGCATAAACGCATTCATAGTCGCACGATCTTTCATTTACATCAAATATGGGTCACGTCAGAAAGTTTGTTGCAGTTCTAGCTATCTCCTACAGTAACGTGTCTTTAGTCAGAAGCACGGCCGACATACACAATATGTCTCTGAAGAGAAGGAACTTGGTAAACAGTTACATCTACAATCATATATAGAAGACAACCCGTGCAGATCTAACATATTTGAAATGATGGACTCTTTGAAATCAATAACAAGTTCGTTGATAATGAGAGATTGGTTGAAAAAGTCTCAGAAGGGATTCTGTGTTGGAGTTCATGGTTTCAATGATGGAGAACCCCAACTCTGTTCTACGCACGTGTTGATTGTAATTTGTATGGCACGCCTAGTTACATCCGGGAACGTTGAGGAATGTTTTTGGCCGACGAAACTGTGTGAAACTCCGGTTCCTGCACGAAACATCCACACTTGTATTGTTAATCCTTATGTTGTAGTGAGTGTTTCATGTATGATAGAATAAAGTCGGGGTAGTAATATGAATGCGTTCATTGCACGATACTCTTACATCCCGGTGTTACCATGGTTACAGTTTCTTACACGCTTTGTCTTTCAACTTCATGTATACATATCATACTCAAAATACCAGAGAACTTGAAAAATTAAATAAATGAAATGTCTTTGAAGCAATATAATATGGTTTCCTATGTTCCATGTATCAACCAATCAATCAATCAACCAACCTTTATTATACTCCACACACACTATTGATATCAGAGAGTGTGGTATGGCACAAAAATCATGGGGGGGGGGGGAGAGATAAATATACAAGATTCACTACCACGTGCACGCGTACGCTATGTTCTCCGTGGTTCAATTTTTTTTCTGCCAAAGCACAATAAGCACCGTCTTTAACACCAAAGACTACTAATAATTGCTTTAGTAATTACTAATTGCGTTCACATATTGAATATACCTGCAGCACATGTCCTGTGGTTAAAAGTTCAGGTAAGCTCAGGGGATTACTGATTTATCAGCGATTAACGAGACATAGAAACTCTGCAACATTGGCCGTATATGTCAATGACTATACTCGGTAAAGAAAACCGCCCAGATCTATTCCAAAGTACGCTAAATAGTTCTCATGATAAGCAATGTATATTACATGCAAAACAAATAACTATAACACTTGCAAATTAGTCATATTGCGGGTGCATGATTTTATTTCAGAAAAAATTATTTTATTGATGTGTGGGGAGGGGCACGAGTTCACTAGTTTGGTATGGGTGTGTACACCTGATGCTATACCTCAGACCCCATTTGATCTCAAATCAAATGAGTCTTGAAAATAAGTTGATGTAATCGTACATATGCAAGTTTATTTGCATTTTATTCAAATACAGATATTGGCATTTATGCATTGTATCGAACGACATATACATCCAATAAAATCAGTCTGCACTAGACTAGGAGAATTCAGTGCATCTTCGTTGCAACCTCTTCACTGAAACCTCATCAGCAGTAAGCAGGTTATAACTGTGTCGTTGTGCTGTGCTGTGGTGTGTTGTGTTGTGTTGTGTTGTGTTGTGTTGTGTTGTGTTGTGTTGTGTTGTGTTGTGTTGCGTTGCGTTGCGTTGCGTTGCGTTGCTTTGCGTTGTGTTGTGTTGTGTTGTGTTGTGTTGTGTTGTGTTGTGTTGTGTTGTGCTGTGTTGTGTTGTGTTGTGCTGCGCTGCGCTGCGCTGCGCTGCGCTGCGCTGCGTTGCGTGTTGTGTTGTGTTGTGTTGTGTTGTGTTGTGTTGTGTTGTGTTGTGTTGTGTTGTGTTGTGTTGTGTTGTGTTGTGTTGTGTTGTGTTGTGTTGTGTTGTGTTGTGTTGTGTTGTGTTGAGTCCCGGTGTTGAGTGACATGTCTTGATTATATTGTAACGTCCACATGCCATGCTACACCTAAAACGTCATGTTGATGAAAGAAATACTGTGGTGTCTTATGGACAGATTGTCAAATTACAATGATTGCGAGAATGGTTGCACAGTTCTACTAAGGGAAAGTTGCTTTTTAATATTTGAAGCCATCTTAGCAGTGCCGTTTGATATCGAGGGTTTTGACATTTGAAAAGAGACAAATAGTGGATGATATTTATTTGACCATAAACGTTGGAGACAATATGATTTGATAATACTAGTTGTTAGTTTATGAACACGGTTTCTCGGGCATTGCTGTAAAAATTAATGATTATAAGTAGCCGTCTATAGCCATCAGCGATGTTTCCTTTTAACGGTTGATTGAAGATTTACAATGTAATTCACGTTACATGCTTAGGGAGCCTTCAGTAATCATAAGGGGGTGGGGAATTAGGGGATCGCTTTTTTACATATCGGTCCTCGAGAGGATCATATTTTAGAAAATGAAAATTAGGGGAGGGTCACATTTTACATTGACTCATTTTTTATCTTTTAATTTATCAGTGAAATGAAGTGAATTAACTCTTAGTTGTGGTGTGAGGAGGGGCGGATGAGTAATTCTGGGGAACAGCGCGGCGTGGCAAGATATTGGGGATAATGTGGTGTAGTGGAGATGTTGTGCGCACATGATCATCTACATGTAAATAAACGCTTTGATAACTTACATTCGACGAAGTCATTGTTTGTTAGACGGGAGGGGGTTAACGTGTTTCACAACCATGGCGTGGGGTACGTAGATAATGTCGCGGAAGTCAGTGGTGCTTTAAACTAAAAAATTACCATCGAGTTAGGGAGTTATAAACATCATGGCGCTTGATTTCAAGTTTCACGACCCGAGTTGTGAACTCAACCCTTGTCCTTGGCAAGACGTGGTGAAGCAAATTTACAAGTCTACACGTCAGAATCCCGCCTATGAACATTTCCAGAATGCAAAGAGCAACGTTCAAAGAATTACTGAATGTCAGGGACGTCTTGATGAAAGGTAAAATATTATCGCATTTAAGTGCACATGCACTGTTTGTCCGTAGACCCTTCACGTGGGTGGAGGGTGTATGGTTTGTCATCATATTTATACGTTCACTCGATGGCCTTTCTCCTGTTTGCGGACGGAGTGGGTCGGGACTCGATTCTGGCATTGACTCTCTCTTCTGGTGTCGAGGGACATTATCAGTATCGCGTCCCGTACACCATTTGCAAGTAGGACGACATTGGCCTATGGTAGACTGAACTTGCATCAGGATCCGGACGTATTGATCCGGTTATTGGTGTGTAAGAATCGACTGTGGTCGGTTCTACTGGATAGTGCAAACAGGCCTAGGGGTATAAGCCTATTCAACCAGTACAAAGATATACTAGTACCCCAATTTCTTGAAGTCCCGGCTAGAACTTATTGGAGATGTCATGGGTCGTGGTGTGGCACCCTATCGGCCAGCCCTCTAATAAGGGGTGAAGAACCCAACACAAGATTGCACATGACAGCAAGAATTTAGTTTTAATTTGAATGTTTATTGTAGTGATTGTGATAATAAAGAAGAAGTCACGAACAAAGGAGAATATTATATTGGCGATGACAGTGATGGTGATGGTAAATTGGTGGTGGTGGTGGTGGGGGTGGTGGCAGTGATGATGTTGGTGGCAGTGGTGATGGTGGTTGCAGCAGTGGCAGTGGTGATGGTGGTGACGGTGGTGATGGTGGTTGCGGCAATGGCAGTGGTGATGGTGATTGCGACGGTGGCAGTGGTGATGGTGGTGGCAGTGGTTGTGGTGATAGTGGTGGTTGCCTGATTGGCCTCAGTTAATTCTATGTTTCTTCACAAAACCAAATGATAATAGTTAAAACTTTAAAAAGGTAAAAAAAAAAGTGTATGTGAACATGATGGTGATACTTTCAATTCATTACAGCCACATCCGGCACCACTATTGCTGCCACCACTAACACTGCCACCACCATCACTGGTGTCACTGCCACCATCGCCACCACCACCACTGCCACCATCACTGCCAATGCGACCATCACCACCACCACCACCACCATCACCATCACTGCCACCACCACCATCACCACTGCCACCACCATCACCACTGCCACCGCCATCACCACTGCCATCATCGCAATCACCACCACCACTGCCACCACCATCACCACTGCCATCGCCGCAACCACCATCACCACTGCCACTGCTGCAACCACCATCACCACTGCCACTGCCACCAACATCATCACTGCTGTGACACTGCAACCACCCCCACCACCACCACCCCCACCACAAAGTACATGTATGTTTAGAAGCCAAAGAAATGAATGGGGTCAGAATGTATAAATTTGATAAAGTGTACATGTATTAACCATTCAACACTTTCATGTTATAGCTCTTTACAAGTTTTGGAGGAGTTCCTTAAGAATCTTAGTTCAAAAGCAGGAACCAAGAAAGATGAAAAAACTGCTGCTGATCTGAGACAGACTGGTAACAAATATTTTCAGAAGAAATTGTTCAAAGAAGCATTAGAATGCTACAATAAGGTATTTAAAATGAACCTGTAACTGTGGACTTTTTAAAAATGATTTTGACATTTCACTTTTGTCAGAAGACTTTGTCTTCTATTGGTATATAATTAGATGTACATTGTATTATTCTGGTAATCCAGCCTTCGGTTTTCCAAGATAGACACAAACTCAATCTATTGTCATAACATATTCATACAACAGTGGTAAGCTATTGAATGGACATTGGTTTAGTGATAGTTTCAGTAGGGAGGCATTGCAGAGTTTTATTGACAGAGTTTCATAAACGTGCAGTGTACTGTTTTGGGACTTCCAATGTTTACACAATCTAGATCACAGGGTGATTAGATTCACACAACAGAGGAACCACTATCACCCACTTGTGTAATCTACCACATTGAAGAACAATAGATTTAGTTTGTGTCTATCTCAGTAAATGGAAGGCTGGAAACCAGAGTGGTATTTATACCAGAATAGTTACTGGTTTATCTTTGATAATAAATTATCCCACTGTACATGATAATCAGATGTTCTAGTATTTTACTAAAAGAAGTGCATTATCCAGTGAATATTTACTGTTGAAACATTAAACAAACACTGGCTGTAACTGGGATATTATGTATTCGATCAGACATCCAACAATATATTCACTGGAAATTGTTAAAATACCAATAATTAGACATTGTACATGTCAATCAGAGGTCTATTTTATCTATAAGTTGTATTGTGATTCATTGGGGTGCTGATTTTTGGTATGGACCCAAAAATTCAATTTGATTGGATTTATTGCGCCATACTATGTGTACTACTGCTACACAAATCTGTTTACCCACAGGTGATTCAGTACTGTCCCTAGTGTACGATATTATGAGTAAGTCATTGTGTCAAACAAATGTATGTATGTATGTATGTATGTATGTATGTATGTATGTATATGTATGTATGTATGTATGTATGTATGTATGTATGTATGTGTGTGTGTGTGTGTGTGCGTGCGTGCGTGCGTGTGTGCGTGCGTATGTATGTATGTATGTATGTATGTATGTATGTATGTATGTATGCATGTGTGTATGCTTTAACAATGATATTTCCCATCACATAATCAAATGTATTGTGTCGCCAATATTCATTCCTTTTTTGTGTTATTACTAATTTTGTTTGAGAAAATTGTATGCACAGTATGATTATACATTTGTTTTATGAACAGAGCATAATGACAGCAAAGTCGGGGTCAGGGGTCAAAAGTGAAAAAGAAGACTCACAGTCATCATTGAGGTCAGAGGTCAAAGATGAAAAAGCAGAATCACAACTATCATTTGCATATGCAAATAGATCAGCAGTATTGTACCACCTAGCACAGTATAAGGTTTGTGAAATAGCCTATGACATGTACTCCTGAACCAGTGCTCCGTTAAAGTAGAATATGCACCTCAGGGACAAATTTCCCTGAAAATTAAAGTTCTTCAAGTCTCTTCAAACTTTGTCATATGAAAGTTTATTCCAGGTTCTTTTAAAATAATACAAGAAATTTTGGGTTCATCATCTTGTTTTCAAGGAAATCGTCTATCTTTTATTGTCTGTTTTCTTTCCCCAGTGCTGCCTGTACAAACTATCACAGAAGGGGTATTCTGACATTTTGTTTGGTTTTCGGTCAAACCAATATTTTTCAAAAATAAAAAAAATAAAAAAATAAATAAATAAAATCCTGACCTACCTACAAAAACACATAGGCTCTTTCCCTTGTGAGTTTGTCTAGTTAATTTTTTTTCTATACACCCCAAAGTCTTGTAGAGCGGATATTGAAAGAGCTTTGAACTGTGGGTATCCAGAAAGACTTCAATCTAAACTATATCAAAGGAAAGGACAGTGTTATCTTCAAGAAGAAGAAATTCAGTGTGCACTGGAAGGTCAGAATGAATTATTATTCACTTTCTAGCATAAAATCCATGCAAATGGAGGTTTTGAATTTGGTCCCCCCCCCCCCCCCCCCCCCAAATGATACAGATGGGGTAAATCAAAATTCAAAATCCCCGGGCCATTCGACTTTCTATTCACTTTCTTGCTTATAAAATTAGTATAATGGTATGCATGAACTGTTTTCTACCAGTGTGCACTGTAAGTGTAAGTGTATTTGATGTGCCACTGACACAAATTAGTGTAATGGTATGCATGAACTGTTTTCTGCCAGTGTGAACTATGAGCCATTTTGATTAAACTAGAAATGTTTCAATTTAAAACACAAATGCCTGAGCATACAATGTCAATATTTCTCTTATAAGCTTATCAAATTTTGATTGGACGTACCAAATATAAATCTGAATCAACCACTACACACTTTGTTTCTAGACATGAAGGTGAGGGGATGGGGTGAGAGGGGTGGGGGTGGAAGGGGTTATACTAATGGTATAGTTGGTTTTCCGGTTTCAAGGTGTGGGGTGTGACATGATGTTGTGTATGTGGTTATTTTGAGGATTGGATAAGAATGAAAAGAAGATAGACGTCATCTTTATCATCCTCTCAAGATGCTCACAGGCACTTCACTTGGAGTTTAGGATTGCTATCAAAGATCTAAATATCCAGCTTTAGTTTGACCAGATAATCATATTAATGTGTATTTATAATGCACCTGCTTTTCTGAGAGCTCCAGGCACTCACAATTATAATCCCTGGCATGGATTAGTAGGGGTGAAACAGCCCTTAACCTTACTCAAACTGCCTGGGGGAGTTTGATACTTAGAAAAGGAATAAAAGACATGAAAAATGAAGAAGAGAAAAGTATCACACGGCGGATTATAAGCAATTTGAAAGATACTCTTGTATTTAGTTCATGAGTTCAAGGTCTAGATTTGCTATACTTTGGAGAACAATGCAAGGTTTATACACTCTCCAAAAGTCTTGAAATGTTCTATAGTGTCAACCTGTCTCTGGAAAGTCCTGAAAAGTTCTTGAAAAATTTGTTGTAGTGGTACATGTGTATTGACAATGTTGTTTGTGATCAGCTTTTCAGAAAGCTTTGGAATTATGTAAGTTATCCGACTCTGAAGAACCAACCAAAGGTAAGAATTGTGCATCTTTTGTCTCATTTTTTAAGAATTAATATTAAGTAAACATTGCCCTAACCATTGTATGTATGTATGTATGTATGTATGTATGTATGTATGTACGTACATACGTACGTATGTATGTATGTATGTATGTATGTATGTATGTATGTATGTATGTATGTATGTATGTATGTATGTATGCATGTATGTATGTAGTGTGTGTGTGTGTGTGTGTGTGTGTGTGTGTGTGTGTGTGTGTGTGTGTGGGCGTAGTCTATATTTAGGGTATAATTTACTATACAGACTTTCTAGAAACCAAGTACTCATACAGAGATAATCTTTATTTTCTTCCTCACAGCATCATCAAGTACAAAGGAACTTGATAAACTTATGTCAAGATGTCAGAATACAAGGTACTGTGGTGTCTTTTGTATACTTAGTCTGTTTTTACAGTCAGTTTGTGTAGTTATACAAACAGGAGTACCAAGCAAAGCACCAAACAAATCCTTTGTATAAAAAGTAATCTCTGCTTGTATTTGAATATTTATATGATGAATCTAAAAAAGCCTGGATGAATCCCAAATGTAGAGAGAGTACAACCCACAAAAAAACACTGATGTGTTTGCTTGCTCATGGTAAACAGGAATGAGATGAGTTTCATGCAAAGACATACAATGTTCTAAGTATCGATAACTTATCAAAGTATAAACAATAATAATTCTGAACAAAGACACCTGCAGTATTTTATTTCATTGCATTGCTTTTATTAAAACAATAATAAAGTTTTTAATTTATAAAACAATTTTATCATGGTTTCCTACTTGAAAAAATAAACATGAAACAAAACCTAGACCAAGTGTGCGTTTGTAACTCAATACATTGCAAAAGATTAATAAATATGTAAAATATTTGTTATGGTACATACAATAATAATAATAATAATGATTTATTCCATGTACAAAAAATTTGATTACAGAACAGAACAAAATGTCATGGACAAACATCGCTAATTTGTAGGCTGTGTTGTTGAGAAATGTTGCATGGATTTCAGTGGGGCATACTTTGAAGCAACTTAGAGAAACCGTGTACAGAAATAGTTATACGTCAGTCATTAACATCCTGGCAATTCAAGACACCATCCCAGGATTCTCTCTCAATTTCCCTAGCAAATTCATCCTTATCATATTTTGAAAAATCCCTTGCATGTATTGCCTGTGTCTGAGAATGAGATATCTACATTATTGAAAAAGGTTTTCACACATTTTTTTTGCTTTTTGCACAGTTTTGAGTTACAAACACAGACTTGGTCTATGTTGTTTCACATCGATTTTTCAAGTAGGAAACCATGATAAAATTGTTTTATGACTTTGAAGTTCAAAATAAATACCCAATCCTCATCCATATGACCACTTTGAGAACTACCAAGTACGTTTGGACTTTGCTCACTGTTCTATCTAATAAATTCACATTTAGAATTCTTAGTGGTATGGATAGAAAGCATTGGTTGTAATCAGGAATATAACAGTGAATGCTGTACTTTACAGGAAGCAAGTTCAAGGTGCTGAAAAACCTAAGAAAGGAGGTACAGAGACAACAGACAAATTTGAATCATCAACAATTGTAGCTAATGCTATTGACTGTGTGGTGTTGAGTTACAATGAGGAATATGGTAGACATCTATTTGTAAGTACTTAGTATGATTTGTTTCAGGTTTACTGCTCTAACTGCAACTGAAATGATTTTTGCATGAATGCTTTTAGTGTTCTCTGAGGCAGTACTTTCACAAGCATAGCGAGTGAAAGTGCAGCAGAAAACACTGCAAGCATAAGTGCAAATACCTCTGGGTGTCCACACTGGAACTCACACGGCATGGGGTTCTGTTAGTATTACATATATTTATCTGAAATGGCAGATTTCCATTAAAATGACACTATGCAAGATCTCACATGCTTTTGTGTAGAACGAACCACTGTGTCCTCATTTGCATATCATTTGCATGCAGATATGCAGGTATGTTTTCAGTATTGTATTACAGGGAAAATACCACTAGTATGAACATGAACTGGTGCTAGTAATCTCAGGTACATTATGTAATAATAATTATGATATTTGATATTTCAGACAAGTGAAGAACTCCAGGTTGGTGATGTTGTAGTACAAGAAGACCCATATGTAGCCGTACTACTACCAACACATTATGATTCCCATTGTTATCAATGTATAAAACCTACCACTCTTACTCCTATACCGTAAGTATTAAACTCCAAACAGCTCATGATGTGTTCAATTCAGTTTTCTCTCTATAAAGGTGTTTTCAGGGTAAGGAATGGAGAATGTGTGACAGCTGATAGTCAGTATGTCATGAGGATATATCTAAAAAAAATGTTTTAATATAAATATTTCCAAGAACACATTTACAAAAAAAATGTAATTGGTTTTTTTTGTTGACTTTCACCTTCCAGGTGCCCACAATGCTGTGATGTCAGATACTGCAGTGATGCTTGTCAAGAAGTTAGTTGGAAATCTTGTCACTGGTTAGAGTGCTCTCTATGGTCAATACTGAAACATGTAAAGTATATTCTTGCTCGATGTTCATTTTTTTTTGTAAAACTGAAATAAAGGTGCAGCTGTTTGAAAAAAAAAGATGGAAGATTTTTACATAACAATTTCCCATTATCAGTGTTGAAATTACAATACTCAAGGCCCAAATTTATCTTTGAAGTTTTATTTTGACTTTTACAAATCATTTCTATAATTATAACAAATTGAATCACTTGAAATCACAATATTTAGGGTAAAAATCATCATTTTCATGTTCGTGAAATCTTTACAGTTTATTTCTGTTACTATGCTGTAATGAAACCCCAAGTAATCTAATGAAGTTTAGGTGAAGGCTTCAAATAATCCTAAAGTGTTTGAAATTTGTAGTCTGTGGTTAATATCATGTATTTGACCTTTGCACATTACTTATTGCACAGACAAGTAAGAAATTGTCTGTCCTTATAAGCAGAATCTATCAGGTTTGATAATCCAATTTCTAGCAAGGTGTAAAAGGGCAGATGATACTTCAAAGAAATGCCAGCAGAGATGCGTCCTTTTTGTGTAGTGTCTGTGATCTGAGACTCACCATCAAATATCGTACGCTGAAATGACTGCATCAGTGTTTGTGTAAAATTGACATATTTTATGAAATCTCCAGTCAAACTTTTGTCATTTTCTTTGCAGGTAGACACATTTGGCCTGATTAGTCTTAGGATTGTGCTAAAAGCTGGACACCACATCATTTGCAATTATGAAAAATTGCGGCATGATGAAAACCCTGCTTGGATACAGGGTTGTGACAGTTCTGATGTATACCAAGGAGATTATGAAAGTGTTTATCATTTGATGACACACTCTGACAAACAGTCCGATGAAGATGTCTTCTATTTTACCATGGTAAGCAATAAAATTGATTTGTTTATTACAAGTTATCAGTCATTCCCTTTCATCTGTTACATTCCCCTTTATCTTCAAAACTGCTCTCGTTAAACCACTCCTGAAAAAAAACATCACTTGACCCAAATCAACTTAAAAACTTTTGTCCTGTCTCTAACCTTTCATTTCTGTCGAAAGTACTTGAAACAACAATTAAATGATCAGCTCACTTCACACAGTCTCTTGAACCCTCTTCAGTTTGCTTACAAACCACACCACAGTACTGAAACTGCTCTCCCAAAAATAGTAAATGACATTCTGACTTCCTTGGACTCTGGCAAAATTACCATTCTCACTATCTTAGACTTATCAGCAGCATTCGATACAATTGATAACGACATCCTCCTTCATTGTCTGGATAAAAGCCGACCCTTTAACACTTTGCGTGGTTTGTAATGCTTATTCAGTTTTACCCCGAATAAAGATATTTTATAATAATGAAAAGAGTATATGCTGTGTTTGTAACAGTATCATAATGAAGTCTTGTAACTCCGAAACATAGAAAGTCTTGAATTCTGCCCATAAAATTGCAATGAACCAGCTGTCATGATCTTGATATACATATACATTGATTCTGTAGCACGCCCTCTAGAGACATATTGGTAGTATGAATAAAGATAGTAGCTGTTCGAAACATACACTACATACATATATGACTAAAGGTTCTGTCTTCATATATAGCCCCTCCATGAATAAGTACAGTACATATTTTTACATACAGAGACATTATGCATACCAGGTTACCACAGCGACATGCATGAAGTGAGAATGAATATTCGTAGAGACTAGGTTCATACTTGGTAATGGAATTTGTACTCACAGAGTCAAAATAATGCATGGAAGCAAATCGTAAATTTTCACTGACGTCTCATCAGCATCACATTGTCAAAGGATGTACTACAATGGGCTATTGTCACATGTCTTGGAAGAGACATGTGACAATAACCCATTGTGGTACACCTCTGATGGTGCTGATGAAACGTTGGCAAAAATTTGGGATTTGCTTCCAAGAATTTTTTATTTTGACTCTGTGAGTATAGAAATTCCATTACTGAGACATCCATGAAGTTTGAAGTATGTCAGCTCCATACTTGGAGGATCAGGCTTTGTTCTGTTTATAACTTACACAAACTTGATTTCAGATTTTGTGTTTTATTTTCAGACTGCGATATTACTCTCAAAGCTTGTCACAAAATATCTCCAGCATAACCACAATGTGAGTGCAGAAGCAGATGATGACATAAATCAACAATGTAAAACTGAGGGTGACGGCCAACATAATGCGTTAAATGAAAAAGCATACGCAGGATCTGAAAATATAAAGAAAACAGATGACAGGTTGTCAAACCTAGAGACTTTGAAATTACTTGAAGAAAGTGATTTTTTTGATAAACCATTGACTGCTGAAGAGATGCAGGTTGGTGATTTACTGCTGCATCATATGCTGCAACTTCGCTGCAATGTTCATGCTATCACTGCAATGCAAACTGTACAGGAGAAGAATCCAGAGAGACTTAGTGAGCTTCATGAAGTACATGTTGAGACTACTAACCAAGTTAGGGTGGCCAGTGCTGTGTATCCTACTGCCAGTTTGATGAACCATTCCTGTGATCCTAATGTCATTGCAAGGTAAGTGTAGGGCGCCCTCTGTTGAGCAAATAGAAACAATCTACTGGAAGAACAAGATCTAAACATGCACCAATGAAACTATCATTTTTAGAGAGTTTTACAGATTTTGATCTCTTGATGTTGGCCAATGGTATAATAAATATACAGGAAAGAATCCGACACTGTACTTTTGAAATTGGTTGCATTTTGGGGACTGTATTTGTGAAAATGTTGGCTTGATACACATTTGAAATGGTGAGACATTAACCCAGGATTGAAAAGTAGACCTTTAATGGTCGGATACTGGTAGTTACAATGTGGTAATGACAATAGGCCTTTCCAAGATTTGTCATGGTGGCACTCTGCTTCCTGTCTGTGTGTACTATGGGGTATACATGGTATAGGTTACTCAGTTAATCATAGAGCACTGCTGCTTTCCTCGATGTCTGAACAATATAAAAAACATCCCTGATTTACACTTGCTACAGAATACCAAGAGACAAAGCCCTTAAGAAACGGTACTATGCAGTGATGATACCCCCAATTTGAGCGAGGGCACTGTATTCTCAATTTCCTGTTTGCAGTCTTAAATGGCCTCTTCTCTAGGCTTGGAATCATCTACACAGAAATAAGAATATGATATTTACATCCCAGTAAAAACAGAACAAATCCAAGCAATTACCATAATTAGGCTGGCTAGATATAACCGTGATTTGAAGATTGTTGTGTATGGTACATTGATAGATTAATCAAATTTCAAATCAGCTCTATAAAATCGATTAAAGGGGAACACACAGGTGAGGCTGATTGTAGCCTATCTGCATTGCTCTATGCGTAGGGGACCAAAAAAAGTTATTTTCAACAACCCTGCATCATGCGATTTCAAGAATGAACATCTTATCATTAACGTTCTAAACTTATGCTATTAAGATACATCTCTGTTATTTCAAATTAACATGAAAGTTGATAACATGCAGGTAAAAGAGTTCATTAACCGTACACTCCTCAGTTAAATTGTAAATTGTCATCAAATATGATCTGGGTCGAGATGTCTCGGTGATATATTTGCAAATGTAGTAAACAAAAGTTATGTGGTTCTTTATGTTGAGGGCGCTTACCCACATGGGTGGGAAATCCAATGCATTCTGAGTACACCCTAAGTTGGTGTTTTTTATGTACATATACGTGTTGTAGTGATGTGTGGCAATGGCACACAGTTTGGAAGGTGAATAAAATCAAATTTTTTCTGCCTAGCTGTCAGTGATCATTTATTTATTGTTTTAGCTCGGCTCTATGTTGGTGTATGTCCGTTTCTCTACCTGATTCATGTTATAACAAGCAAATCATGCACTTGTTTGACTCATGGACAGTGGAGGGGTCCACTGTCTATGCTTGACTCTAGTAATCTCTGTAACTTGCCGTTCCACATATCAGTTTGATTTTGGCTTTATGACTACAATCTAATTAATCATAACCAGGAATGCAAACACATCAAATAATCACATATTTGAGTGTGGTTGATTGCAATCAGTTTTAGCTAACACGTTAACTCAGGAAGATCACAGACTATTAACGAGTCAAGGATATACCACTCAAGGAAATAGAGACATTTTCAGAAACTATGGGTTCTATAAAGGCATAAGATCAACTTGATGTTTCTCTGAAATCACAAGTAATTGTAGGTGATATAAAATCATGAAATGACTCTCTGAAACCCATAGTTTATGAAAATGTCTCTATTTGCTGGAGTGGTGGTCCCCTTTAACCACAGGGGTCAGACAGGATAAACAATTTTTTTTGCATGATATTTCCCAAATTTCTAATAGTATTTTCTTGTTTTTTCTCTACATTTCAAATAGATTTTTAAAAATATCACCATCATAACTATCATTTCCTCTGATTTCCTAGCCACTGTTGTCATTGCCTTATCAGCGCTTATCAACTTTACATTAATTAGTTCACAACTTTTCCTAGAACAAACTTACAGGCTATTTGAACAATTAACACATTTCCCTCCCAGTTTTAAAAAAAATAACTACTGGTGAGACTAATGGAAATTATGTTAGAAATCCAGGAAATAATAAATAACCTGTTTTAATCCCTCCTGTCCCCTGTGGTTAACTCGTGATTAGAGGCATGTCACAGTGTACAACAGTGTATCATGCAGATTACAGAACCGACTGTTTAATATTTATTTAATTATTTGGTTGAATACAATATACATATACTATTCTGTAGTAGTTCCAAAGTTGGGATGTGAAATCTTTATCTTTGTATGTTTTGGCAAAGTCACTTGGCCTTCATCATCTGTAGTTAATGAACACAGTCTAATATAGCACTGTCTATGATCTAATACGTGTATGTAAAGTTGTCTAGTGAACAATGAGGGCGCTGTACTCTACCCACATTTCCATAATCATGTCCTTTTTTAGGGACAGGTGTTGCTGTTTGGTCTTGATGGTTCCTGTTACTCCATGGTCCTCACATAACATAACTTTGATGTTTTCAGGGTTGATTGCATGTCCAGGCTTACAACGTTCTAAAGTTTCTTGGGATGCTTATCATACATGGAAATTCACCTCAGAATTTCCAAGGACTGAAGTGAAGTTTGAAACGATACAAAAACTTTGATAATTCATTATAAGGCTCCATCAGTTAAATACTTTGTTTGCTGTCCTTGAATTTCCCCAAAACCTACCAGGCAGACCGAGAAAAAAACACTGAAAAAAACACACTGATAGCATGTTATGTAAATTTTCTGTTGATTAATTTTTTGTTTGGACCTAAATCTACTAGACTGGTGAAATGTAAATATATAAGTCCAAAGTTTGATTGTCTTAAATAACTATTTAGAAATATGTGTAGATATTCTGAAGATATTTGAATGGTCTTTCCATTTACAATAGTATAAAATACAGCCTTGTGTGGAAATTGTGAGCAAAACGAAATGTGTTTGTTTTTTGTAAATCTACTGACAAACCTACCTGCATGCGGGTGGCAAACAAAGAATTTAGTTGATGGTGCCTAATTTGATTACAGCAGATTAACATGGTACGATATAGTAAGTGTTGGTATCAATGACTTAGGAGGAAAGAATGTTGGAAGACGTAGAATGAACACTGTCATCTTTCTAATACATGTATTTGACTTGTCGCCAACAGCTACCGTGGTAACCAACTGACCATCAGAGCAACACGAAAGATAAACAAAGGCCAAGAAATACTACATTGTTATGGTAAGCATTCAGTATAGCTATAGTTGTATGGAAAATGATTCTAAAGTGGAATTTATTTTACTAGCATTTGTTTAAATCATTGAAATGAAAGAACATTTACTGAAGAAGGATTCAGATTATTCTCCCATAGGCCTTTGGGAGAATTTACCATATCTGATTGGTGGTGTTATACCTTTTGACATAGACACAGAGAATTAGACACAGAAGACACGGAGAGTTCTCCCATAGGCCTTTGGGGGAATTTACCATATCTGATAGGTGGTGTCATACCTTTTAACTTAGACACAGAGAATTTCCCATAATCCTGTGGGAGTACCAGTGGTGGTAACTTACCTTTTGACATAGACACAGAGAATTCTCTTATAATCCTGTGGGAGTACCAGTGGTGGTAACTTACCTTTTGAGATAGACACAGAGAATTCTCCCATAATCCTGTGGGAGTACCAGTGGTGGTAACTTACCTTTTGACATAGACACAGAGAATTCTCTTATAATCCTGTGGGAGTACCAGTGGTGGTAACTTACCTTTTGAGATAGACACAGAGAATTCTCCCATAATCCTGTTGGAGTACCCCTGTACATTACTATCTCTCTAATCATAGACATTTTGGAGAATTCTCTCTCCAACATCTCTGCTCTAATTGGTGATGTGTTCTATTGTTTACATGCAATACTATCAAAGAATTTTCTTAGAGAATACACATCAAATGAACTCTGATAGGAGGTACTTTTACTGTGGTCATACACTATCCTCAAATACATTCTAAGAGGTGTACAACTATATCTTATCCTGATTCTCAGAATGATGACTTCTGACCTTTAACCTCTCTATGACTTGTATTTTCAGGTCCACATGTCAAACATATGTCTAAAGATGAACGACAGAGAAGTCTACGAGAGCAGTACTTCTTTGATTGTCATTGCACTGCATGTGAGATTGATTCAGAACTAGGAAATCACTATGGTAACAAGAGAGATGCTTTCATGTGTAACAAGTGTGGCAGTGCTGTAGTTCCAGACAGGTCTGCAGAAACACATGGACACTGTGTTAATCCTAATTGTAAGCGTCAAAAAAATCTTGTACAAGCTTACAAGGTAAATTTCTCCATTTGTTTATTGAGCCTCTTAGCACTATGGGAGGAAACTGGGCAATTGTTCCCATTAGTCCATCCATTCATTTTCAATTTTCTTTTTATCAGTACATTACCACAGTGTCTCTTACATGCCCATGACATTTTCATTCAAACCCTGCACAAAGGTGATAAACTATATAGCCATAATGATATGCTAATCAGTTCATTTCTCAAATATGACCATATTTGTCATTGGAATATATTATTTGCACAATAACTCAGGCACTATTTATGATACCTGGAGACTCAGTGTCTACAGTCTAGTACCTATACGGTATCGTTATGATTTACACCTCCACCTGGTATAGAGTCCACATAGGCATCCAAAGTACAAGGTCTATGCCAGTGGTCTATACCTATATTATCATATTTATCCCCATGAGTTGACCTTAACCTTCAACAATGCCATGAAAACTATATTTTGTCAAATTGAGAGTTATCATATGTATCATACCAACAGTAAGATTTAATGGTGTTAGAAAATTACATGAATTTATAACTTTTAGTTTCTAATGTGGAGAAGTATAGTAAAATAATAGCTTCCTTCCCTAAACTTCACAGCTGGCAGACCAATCCAGGAAACTGTTCCTTCAGGCCGTCGAATTATTGGAACTGGATCAAGTTCAAGGTGAATCCTCTATTCTTGGTACCTGAAATAGAATATTACTGCCTAGGTGCATCATTAAAAAAAAGAATGAACATTCAATTTCCTGGTCAACACCATAACTTCCACTCTCTGCACTAATTTGCATGCATTACTTATAGGAGCATGTGAGAATAAGTCAACCTTCTTGTTCTATTTTGACCCTCTAGCATGAGGTAAAATACTATTGCAGGTACTGAGAATTCTGTAGTGTGTGTGTGTGTGTGTGTGTGTGTGTGTGTGTGTGTGTGTGTGACTTTCACAAAGAACCAAACATTAATACCATAAAAATTGATAAAAACCTGCCCAGCAACATCGGAGTACCAACAATAACAATCCCAACAAGTATACACCTTTATAGCTTCATTGAAGTGTTAAATTACATCAGTTTCCTGATTCAGACGAGTTACATTATGAATTTACATTTGAGTGAATAAAACATTCATATCAAATATCCTGAATATGATTGGAACATGTACACAAATTGGACTATAGAGGGCACTGTTCTGTAAAATGTATCTTGGCACACTGCGCCTCAGGAACTAAGGTGGTCACCAATTTGACTGGCTTACTTGAACTTATATGCCACTTGTTTTTCCTTATTAGAAAAGTTTATGCAACACATTAAAACAAAATATTGACAGGATTTCTGTGATTAAAAGTCCACATTTTTTAACTGAGAGCGTGGGTTGTACAGAGGTAAAATGTGCCTGAATTCTTCTATATTGTATCAATGTTTCTAACTCAGAATCAGAAACTTATTGACAACACTGTATGTGTTGTGTAGTGGAACAGTGTATATCCTACCATATATCCCCCACTCTGTAGTACTTGGGTAGTCAGACATTAGCATAACACTGTTAAAGCTGCACTAGCTGCAACTCAGTGAAATGTTTTTAAAACTGTTTTGTTAGATACAGTGATTAACTTGTACATATCGTACACCATGAACAATATTGAATCATCTGTGAGTAAACATTTGTGTAGCTGTACACATAATATGCTACTACATATCCAATCAAACTGATTTTCGGGTCCGCACCAAAAATCAGCAGCCCAATGAATCACATTTTTAACTTATTACTACCGAGGTAATACTACTTATAGATAAAATAGACCTCTAATTGACATATACAATGTCTCATTATTGGTATTTGAACAATTTTCATTGAATATATTTTTGGTTGTCTGATTCAGAAACTAATAACCCAGTTACAGTTAGTGCAGATTCAAGTGCTGTTGTTAATATTGCATAGTACAATGGTTCAGTTATACCTTATACCAGACATAACACTTATCCCACTGGATAACAACATGACAGACTGATACTGCAAGTACTCTGACCTCTGACCTCAATGAATGTCATACCGCTACTGATAAAGATAGGTAACAACATGAGTCATTGCTGCACATACTCAGACTTCTGACCTCTGACCTCTGACCTCTGACCTCACTGAATGTCAGTAGATGGACTGATATGAAATCCACCTATTTCACTGATTTGACAATATTATAATGTCTGGATGAAATTTTTACAAATGATTTGTGGAAAAGATGTTAGGGATATAGGTGCATGATTGTTACTGAAGTAAGAACCTGTATATATGAAATTCAATGTCTTCTATCTGTTTGATTGCAGATAGCCTGGCCATACTTCATGAATGTTACGAGGTACAACAAACTATCTTGTACAGACACCACCAACAGTTAGCAGAGACTCAGGACTGTTTGGCTAGATGTTATGTGACACTGGGTGAGAACGAAATTGTTTTTTTTTGTACACTGTTAATTTCTGTATCAGTTGATATGCAGACTTGTGCTATATTCATTAAACTCTTGTGCATGTCTGTAATTTCTGATTTAAACTGGTATTTCTAAAAGAGCGCGAAAGTGGGGCTGTTTCCAAGTCTTTGACTTTATGGGTTATACAAGTAATTCAACAATTTGTACCAGCCTTTATTTGTATATCTATGCTGCTGATCTTATTTGATTTACAGAAATAAACTAATTTATTCTAACTCATCTTTGTCAATATATATGCTGACAAACCCATGAAAACCCATTTCTACTGACCATACTTTATGCCACCTCTTTGAAATCGAAACTAGAAATATTGTCAACTCTTGCTCAGAAAAGCTGTTTTATATGAAGGGGTTGAGGAATCATGGGTAAGTAAACAATGTACAGAGCTTCATACCTTTTGAAACCTTACCTAACAATGTTGACACCAACTGTTAAGCTCCTGTCAGTGAATTTACCCATGATGCTTCACCCCTGACTACAACAGTTCTTTTGTATGCCAGATTTGACAATTTTGAGAACCCATGATCTTAGAGAGGTCACATGCTGCAGGTTTGGTAAAAATGACTTCGTGGCATAATATGAGAAATACTGTTTAGACAAACCCAGCCTTACTTTTGTTCCAAGATGCAAGGCAGATGAATAGTTAAGTCATTATCATTAAATCTGAATAAATAAAAATGTTAGTGAATATAATTAACATAAGTTAATGTTAATTAGTCAAACTTCTTGCATTAGATGCAAAGTTTTGAGCATGTATTATTTCATGTTCATTCATTTATTTTGGGTAATGATTCAAAACATACTTTTGTCAGACACATAACTATTCTGTACGTATGTATTTGTATGCTGTACCAGTATGTTCATTTCTAGACTGTAAGATATGTCATGTCATTCTGCCCTCACCGGCCTCTGATGTATGAGGGCGCCCCATCACAGCGTACCTTACAGACTAGTTCATTTCTTGTTCTTGATATTTACAGTTCATACTTGATAGTCATTGCAGATATGATATAATTTCTGACTATGTTCATTGCATACAGGTAATAACAAGAAGGCCATCAAATACCTCAAGTTGAGTATCGAGACAGTGGAAATTACATATGGTAAAGACAGCATTGAGTTGGCCAATGAACTCACTAAATTAGCTCAGATTTTGTTCAACAGGTGAGTAGATTTCATACAGTATGGTTGTCATGGTTACAGGTCTATGCATTCGACCTGGAGGGGATAAAGTAATGAAATGAAATTGGATATAAAACATGTTTTGACTCAAAATTAGAATTTGTGTGTCTGATCAAATTGAAACTAGACACATCCTTAAATACTTTCATCAGGTTGGTAGAATAGTATGATATAGTTCTTGTATCAAGGATTCTCACTATTTACAAATAACACTTTTCCTGTAACATGTTCAGGTTGATGGGTTTGATAATCTCGACTGACATTTTTCAGTACTACTAACTGTCATGATAAACCATCTCCATGAATGCACAATATTAGTATCAATCAGAGTTTCCATTTTTGTGTACTATAATGTGTATTTTGAAGGGTTTAAGGAGCATTCTATATAATCAAGTTGTGAGCTAACAGAGAATATATACTGTCTTTTTTATAGCCATGAAGAGGAAGAAGCGTTGACAATAACTAACAGGGCTCTAGATATTTTCACCATACATTATGGACCAAATCATCCCAGCTGTGTGGAACTTCTAGAAATGCAAGCTGTCCTAAAATGGAGCACACAACAATCAAACTAATCTGTGAAATCTGAATTTAGTACATGATGAGTAAATTAATAGTTTTCCAAATGTAGAAAGAAGAATGAGTCTAACAGATTGAGATTATTTTCAAAAGTAACGTAAATATGTTAATTACAAAGTGAATAAAGCTTGTTTTATTTGAAATCTTACCCATATGAAAAGTTTACCACATAAGCATTTTGTTATATCAAGATTATGACATATGACAATTCTGCCCATATGCCAGTTTGCAAACAATTCTTTTGCCAAGGCCAATGTAAAACTCAAAAGAAACTTGGGTTTGGCTATTATATTGGGTTCAGTCTGTGCGTCTGTCTGTCTGTCTGTGTGTTCACCCTCATATCTCTGGCATGCGCCAACTGATTTCAACCAAACCTGGCACAGGTATAAAGACACAATTCAATTGTCTGCACCAATATTTATAGAGGTTGGCTTTCAAGATGGATACTTTGACATTGACCTTCATCTTCAAGGTCAATTAGTAAATTGTTCAATATATTTGGAAGTTTCATCCTGAGAGACACTTCTTGGTATTGAGAAGTTTATCAGTGTTTTATAGAATCAAATGTATGTACTCACACACAGTCAATGTATAAACTAGGGACAAGATTTTAGAAAAGATTTTCAGCTCTTTTGAAAAATAAAACATAATTTTGGAGAATAAAGATCTTTGGAGTATGTGTGTATTTTCTCAAAAATGAAACATGGTATGAATGATAGACTGTAAGATATGCCATGACAGGGTGCCCTCACTGCTCTCCTCTCCCGACATGAGAGGGGTTGACCAATGTGTGAGGGCGCCCCGTCATGGCGTAACCTTAAGACTGTGAATGATAGAGTTTTGTAAAATCAAACAGTACCATATGAATTATTGTTAAAGTGGCCATATGGATGACAATAGACTGTTTATTTTGGATGTTTAATTAATAAAACTAACTCTACTACATTGTCTACTTGGTGAAAATGGTGCAAAACTTTATATACCAAGTCCTTGTTTGCAGCTCAACAAATTGCAAAAAAAAGAGTAAAATGTGTGTTATTGTTAACACAGTAACAAACTTTTTATACATAATTTAGATTTTTACAATTTAATAATTAGACTAAGATAAGATTAAAGTTATGTCGTAACACCTTCAGTGACAATGCTCTGTTTAACTCAGGTCATTGTGTGCGGGCGCCCCCAACGTGGCATATGTCTCAGACTATTTATTGCTGTGTGGATGTGGACAATGTTTCACATTGGGTTGTTTTTTTTCAAGTTGGAAAACATAGTAAAGTTGTTTTATGAATCAAATATCCAAAATATTTTACCCCATTTGCCAGCCATATGGCAACATCATATGAGAAGTATCCCTCAGAGTATGTTGAAGACAGTTATGGATTTATGTTATGGATTCATGATTGTCCATGAACTTCATATCAATTGTCTTTTGTAGAACATCATAAAGATGTGTTGGAGGCCTTTGTAAATATAAATTTTCTAGCCATCCTCGCAACTTGATCAAACATTTTGGAATGTCACCTATCCCATTTTCAACATCACGATGTGACAGTTTCACTGCTAGCTTTTGATAGATATTGTACCAACACTTATCAAATGTTTTTATGGAACATTTTTTAGTTTTGTTTTGTTTTTGTTTGTTGTTTTTTTTAAAAAGGAGGATTTATCGCCAGCTAGCATTTGTTTATATAGGATTCTGTTCACCAGGTCCAGGTACTAGCGCCCTCTTTGTGTAAAAAATCCACACCAAGAGCATTTCGATCAGGAGTGCTTCATGTGCAATACCGTCGGCAAACAATGCAAAGTACTATACTGGTCATTGCTGAATTTGTAATCCTTTGACATCAATCAAAACAATTATCACAATAGACCAAAACTAAAACCACGCCCCCTTGCATTCCACCAAGGCTTCGCCTAGCAGGCTGTTCTATCTTTCACTGCTCACCCTAAATCAAGCCTGAAAAGCTACAGCGAAATAGTAAGCCATAAAATCGCATGCTTTTTATTTTGAGTAGAATAATTCACTTATGCTTCTAAATTTGATATAGTTTGAGTTTTTTGAACAATTACGTATTCATTTGTGTAATTAAATTAAATTATCAATTTCCCGGTGGGAAGACGGTCGGATGAGCTATCCCCCTCTCTCGACTCCTACCTGAAAACAAAATGGCGCCGCGTTCGCATACGGATTTACCGTTTCGTAGTTTTCAAGCTTGAATTTTAAACTTATTAATGTGGAATTCCCTCACGGATTATATCCAGTTATCCATGGATATCATTTAGGAGAATCAATATGGATAGATCGGGAGACAGGGACCGAGAGAGGGTAAGAAAACCGTTTCCTTCCATTCGGGTGTAATCATGGTAAATGTCCCTATCGTGTTCACACTTTCGAAGTATGGTGTCATATCATGTTGTATGTTTACTATACAGTGTGTGCAAACTGTGTCTGGTTTTTTGCCTCCACATTCACCGATCGGTGATGAAATGAACGGATGTTAATATCTCAAAACTCAGATATATTTGAGTCTGTTGTGGTGAAAACTGAATGTTCACCACCATAGCCGAAAAACTTTTCTTTGTAAAAAAAAATGCACTGACACAGTGACAGACAGGTTAAGTATCGTACAACACAAGCGACGTGACGAAATGTAACGTTACTCCTTTTTAAAGTTAAACGTCTGTAGGTTTACTTTATACGTCAATATCCGCGTGATTCTGGAAAAGAATTATAAGGCACGGGTTTTAAGAATACAACTTTACATCTTAACTCAAAGTCAATGATAATACTGTCAACAAACTGAACTATGGTATTATTGATATGCTTATCGTTTGATGTAGTGTAGGGCATTATCCCACAAACGTTCTGAATAGAGCTTACAAAGTCATTGGCTTGAGAAGAATGGGTATGTTTGGGTTGGTTAGGACTGAAAATTACAGATAATGACACCCAGTATAAACAATACGTCTCCTCTGATGAACGATGCCCCAAATGATATCACACATTACACAGAGCGTCCGAAAACCGTGACTTTGAAAATGAATTTGTATTGTCAAGTGTCTGTGACGTGAAATACTATAGATGCGGTTGGTCGGAGTGCACAAATTTGGCATAACGTTATATGTAAGTGTGTGAGATTTCTGAACGCGACTATTTTGGTTAAATTTGACACACTTTCAGAATTTAAAAGATGTAACCAATAGGTAAATACTGTGACAGCTACACAATGTTGACGACACACTATTAGTATGTAGCTTATGCGTAGGACATAGAAGAAGGCAGATGTTTGTGGAATCGAAAAAATTGCGGATTAGCGGACAAAATCGTTATATTTTCTATTTACCAACACTACATTACTAGTATGAACGGTTATACGTTTACAGTAAAGTTTCGATAACATGAAAAATTTACCTGAAGAGGGGGTCCCAACCTAGAAATGTCCGTGAACTTGACTGTCTATGGAAAAAAAAATTGTACATTTTTAAGAGAATTTGTCAAGTATTAAGTGTACTAAACTCGATATACGGAAGTCCAAATAGATGTTACATTGGACGTTTTAACCTTGACATGTCTAGTGATCAGAAGATAGAATGTCAAAAATTTCCTCATGTGTGTAAAGGAGCTGAACAGAAAGTTTGTAAATGGTTCCATTATGCTGTTTATAACATGGTAATTTAGAGCTTGATAAGAAAGCTGTAGTCCAAGTAATACAATTTGTCCAAAAATAACACCATGTATCTTGGATCCAAGTATGCCAAGTAGGGAATTCCAGTAGCCAGTTTGACAAATACCATGTATGTACAATACTTTTGTGAGTGAACCCAAAACTAGAGTCAAATAAGAAGCTTTGAGATATCATGGCAATTGTTCAATGTTTTTTTTTCTGAAGTTTTCGGTTAACCAGAAATTTGCATTTTCCTCTTAGTGTGAGATTGTTTACAAAAGTTGCCATTTTGAATTTAGAATTGGTAGATAAAATTTCTGTCCAAAAATTGTAAAATCAAATATTGTTCTGAAAATTTACTTTTTGTAAAAACAAGAAAAATGATACTGAAAGAGAAAAAGATTTTAGCACCACTACTGTTTTCCTGGACCTAATGTCCTACTAGCAACAGGGTAGAATTTGACTCCAAATTTTAAGTAGCCACAGATGACTGAAGTACATGTGTATGTATGTATGTATGTATGTATGTATGTATGTATGTATGTATGTATGTATGTATGTATGTATGTATGTATGTATGTATGTATGTATGTATGTATGTACGTAATATATATTTATAACACAATGCATATATAATATATATAGTATATATACATATATATAACAACGAAGGCATCTTTCTGGAGAGAACAGTGCACTGCTCAATGAAATATTAGCAGAGCATAATATACTTAATACCAGATATTAGGATGTCTTCAGCCATAAATCTGCTGTCATCAGATGGCTAGATCAGTTTGATTAGGCAGGGTCTGTGTGTTGACTTAGGTTTTGGCTGGCACATTATGTAAGTATATATATATATATTATATTTGTATTGACCAGCAATGAAGTTAGTGACACAGTAAGTGAAACATCACCTGGACAGCCCGCAGGCGGAAACATAAGGTGGCTTGTAGAGCAAGGGAAGCCATGCTGAGTTTCCTTTTACCTCTACTGGTAATCCAAAGTAAAAGGAGCAAGAACCCAGCCATTCAGCTAATTATTGTTAGATCACACCTTGCCACAGCTACCAGATGAAAAGGCTATGGTTTGCCTTTGTAGGACTTTAGAAGCACTCTCTTTGTACGATGCTATGAACTATTTTACGTGTTAAACCACTGTTCCCATTCAAATCTGTTATCGTTTATGTATTAATCTTGTATTCTGGGTGACAGTGCTTTTAGTCCTTTTACAAACAACTATTAAAAGGAAGGCACCCAAGAAATACCTTTGTTGACTTAGCAGAGGTCTTCACCATGTTGCTAAATCTGTTCACTCGATCACCCTCGATATTCACACAAAAATTCACAGTAACATTGTAAAAAAATTCCAAAGATTCTGGAAAACATACGAAGTTAAAAGAATAGTTCATTGTAGCAGTAACAGTTCAGTTTATGTCAGTAGTTTTATTGTACTGTCATGTTTCAGTAATTCTTGAAAGGTAAAGGTGAGATCCACTTTATTGGTATTAGCATTTCACAGGCACAAAACTTCCTTCTAATAATATTAAGAGATGGCGGCTCCATCTACAAGGCTGTATTAATAGACTAATAAATTCAGAAAAGATTCCAAAATCAAAATTAATTTTACATCTAGATTATTACTAGTTGTATATCAACTGATGATGCCTATCGTAGGATAGAAGCCATACAATATCATTTTGTAATGCCAGGTTTAGTATTGTCATGCTATAGGTGTCATCTGACAGCACTGTATCAACTGATGCCTATCTTTGGATAGAAGCCACAAAATGTACAGTAATGCCAAGTTCAGTAGTGTCATTCCATGGGTGCCATTTGATGGCACCATATCAACTGATGCCTTTCATAATAGTGTCATGCCATAGCTGTCACCTGACAGCACCATATCAACTGATACCTCAACAGAATCATGACAATTGAAGCCATACACAAAAGCAAACAATTCCCCATGGGGGTAGGTTATATAACCTGTGCATAGCTTGTTTACTGTGCTATTGTTTTGCCATTAATTGGGTCTGAATGTTTCTGAACTGTTATTAACAGCCAATTATAAGGTGATAGCAAAGAATGAAAGTTGGTCTCTTAGTAGGTAACCTTGTTTTGTGTTGTGGAGTGTCTGCTTCAAGTGTATGTGGTGTCATTTATCGTCCAACTTGTTTGTGTGTATGTATGCTAAGATTTCAAACACAACCCCATACAGAGAATCAAAGGGTGTGTTTGATCCAAACTAATCTTGGTCATTTATCTGTGTTATTTTAATTACAACTTTGGCTTACTGTGTATCAAGAGTGAGATCATGGTGTATCAAGAGTGAGATCATGGAGACATTTCAACACAAAAAAGTAGCGATTACAGTAATCAGGTTGAAATCCTGTTTTCAGATTGGTTATCAGACACACAGACATATTTAGCATTCCTTGTTAAGCACCTAATTCTGTTATTTTGAAAAGAGCCTACAAATTATTTACAAAGCTCAGATAAAAAACCCTCATCTCACTTTTAGAATTAACCCAGTGTAGAAACAATTACTGAAGTTACAAATGAAACAACTCCTGAAGTTACAAATGGATTAAAACTGTGTTCTGCACCAAAGTGCTTGGGTACAAATCCTAGTTTTCAAGTACCGTTGTCGGTGCAGCAGTTTTAATTTTCAATTTTTTTTCTAACTACTGTATTCAATTGCATAAATTAGTCTTCCTCATAAAATACTGTATTATTACAGCAAAATTATGCCCATATACTATACTCTATTTTGTATTATATATAACAAAGTTTCTTAGATAAAAATGTATATATACAGGGCTTGAATTTAGCAGTAGCCAAGGGCATATAGACTACCAAGCATTGTATCTTGACTACTATGTTATTTTTTCTAAGGTTAGGGAACCCTGGTAACAGAAAAGGAGAAAGGGGTTAAAATGGCAGTGTGCCCCCCCCCCCCCCCCCCCCCTCCTCCCATATTGTCCATGGTAATTTTGTTTGGGAACCCAGGTACATTGACATAGGAACCCGGTAGATTATATATACTTACGGTCCTTTAAGCAAAAACAAATTTATAATGTTGCAGTCTGTTAAATCAATGGAAAATTGTCTCTGAAACAGTTCACTTGTATCTCAGACCACTAAATAGTAAAAATAGTGGTCTGCACTTCTATAAATTTGACTATTAAGCCTAAAAGTTAAATTCAAGCCTGAATGTACACATCAATCAAAATTGACTGCTCCAATCTCATCCTAGTGTTGTGTACATATACATATACATGTAGCTCTGTTCTGCTTTTCCATCATAATGACCTTACCTAGTTTATAGCTTTTAAAAGTGCTAAAATTGAAATTCTCCCAGATAACAACATTTACAACATTGTAATGCTAACGCAAATCCCTTTACTCTTGCAGGTACATTATTTAAAAGAGAAACTAAATTTAATTTAATTTTGCGTAACTGGAGACACCTATGAAAATTCATGAGGGAATGGTACCATTGCATTTTGTAAAATAGCTTGATTAGCATGTTACATGATATACTTGGCTGTAGTGCCAAATTGATGCACATCTTTGCCTTGAAAAGCTATCAACTTCTCCTTAATTATATAACTTTTTTGACAAGTTTGCTCATAGGTCTATAGGATTAAAACTTGGAATTGGTCCATCCATCCCTCCATCCATGGAGGTCACTTGTACACATTTGATTTGAGATAGCATACCTTTGCCTAGGTCTGTTCTTTAGAGATACCAGCCACTACTTGTACATGTTGTGTTATGTAAGATTTGATTCAAGCCATGAATTGGAGAACACTTCACACTTGTGAGCTTGATAAAAGGGAACATACCAGCACATAAACTACTTTGACTGAGTGCCATTTTGTGTACTGCCTTCTTTTCTTCTCTGTATTGGTTGAATTGAATCTATGCAGGTCCCTTACAAATATGTAAGAGTGGATAAAGTACAATGTAACATTGTCTGCCTCATTCCCATATAAGTAAATATTGCCAAAACATGATTCAGTCAGTGTATAACTAACTACATTTGTATATCAGATGTAAACAAAGTCATATGCAAGGAAGTAGATGAATTCATGTACAGCATGTATTATTATTAATTTTTTTTATGAAAATAAAACTGTTGCTAACAACATGTACATGGCATTACACAGTAATTTAGCTACAGTGCACATAAAAAAGACACCGTTTGGAATTTA
The DNA here is from genome assembly GCF_964340395.1 of Glandiceps talaboti. NCBI lineage: Eukaryota > Metazoa > Hemichordata > Enteropneusta > Spengelidae > Glandiceps > Glandiceps talaboti. The sequence goes on along the minus strand of NC_135566.1, from coordinate 15,156,235 downwards.
CTAGCGTAAGTATCTGCCTGATGTTAACACTGGGAAAGGCTCCGATGTTAGCATTCACCCTCATGCAAGCATTAACCCTTGCAGTCACTAGCACTTGCTTGATTTTAAACTAGTTTAAAATTTAAAGGCAAATAGAATATCTGGTAAAATTGTTGTCGTGTTGTGTTTTATTTCATTCAACTATTTTGGAACCCAGGGTGACATCTCTCTATCAGTGGTATTTCCCAAACACTTCAATGTATGTGTATGTTTGTATACTACATATTGTACATACATTTCACAGCTTCCTATCTAAGCTTTGATATTCGTTTGACCGTTTTCTTTCTGTCGAAAAAAAAAGGTCAAACAAATGTGAAACAAAATTTGAAGCATAAATCCAGTCTACTTTTTTTTTTAATTTCATGTTTGTACATATTAAAACAAGTTTATAGTAACCAGTTTTTCCATGGCATGGTCTTTCAGACTATGTCGAAGCATGGATCTACAATTTATTAAGTATTATTGAGATGGTCTAATGCTTGGCTTCCATGCCATTCTTTGCTGTGTAAGATAACCATGCATATACAACACACACAATATAAAAAAAACAACACTTATTTCAATAGCAAGCACTGACTACCCCCTTGTAGGACATTGGCATGTTTTAACTGGTCCACAATCAGTGTGTCAAAATTCACCTTTGTACAATGATGTAGGAACACTGTAGCGCATATTGATTAGTAGACTATCAAGCTCTACCTGTGTATAAAAGATACATAGATTTATGAGCTGTGTATGTCACCTTAACACCTTGTACAGTATAACATGGGTCCGCCATTGTTTGGGGCTCCACTAGTGTTTGTTGATGCAATGGGTGTGTTTGACTTTCAATGACACTGGCTCTGTTAGTTTTTTCATAGAAATAAATTGAGACGAGTCAGATTTTTAAATTCTGAAATCCTGATGGTAATAAAAATTTAAAAATTTAAATTCTGAAAAATGATGGAAATGAAATATTTTTCTGTCAAGTTGTTTAGTGCTGAAGTTTTTATAGATAGTAATGAGAGATTGAAGGCGTTGGCAGGTACTACTAAGCACTATTATTTGTTCCCTAGTCACACATCACGCCTTATTTTAATAGTACTATCGCCTATGAGCCAAAGATCCTTTTTCTCTCACAAAAATCCACATTCCATGACTCAAACATATAATATTCTATTTGTTTCTCTGTTGTAATATTGATTTCTTTTATGATAATGTTTAACATTTGCAGAAGAAAAGAAATTTGAATATGTGACCTAAATTTTGTTTGTAACCGGATACTGTAAAATGGTTGAATATTTTGCAGTGGCCCCTGTCACAACTTATGTTTGTCCAACCTTCCTTCCCAAAAGCAGAAAATGAAAAATGAGACCCGAAAATATTTTTAAATGATTTAACAAGCAAAAGTCAAACAGAAAATTAAAGATGAAGTTAGTAATGTTTCCTTTAGACGTATGTAGAATATTTTATCGATTTTCACCGGACCATGTTGAAAAAAAGTTTCACAAATGTTTGTATCCTTCCTCTAAATGTGTACTTTTTTGTTTTATGTTTTTGTGTTAACATTTGTTTATGCCAAATGAATAATTCAAAAACATATCAGTAGATATTTGGTTGAAAGGTAGTATTCATATGATTTTGATAGTATTACTAGGTAATTTTGGACATTTTGTTTCCACTTTGCCAAGTATGTCATAAAGGTTCCTAGATACAGTGACCCTTGAATCGGTCCAAGTATTTTACAGGGTAGGTGACACAGGTTATATTTACCCTATATTTACACTCTGTGACAAGTAACACAGCTACCACTGATTGTTTAGTGATAACTTAGAAGTACACAGTATGTTCAGGTACATGTACGTGAGAAACGTCATTTCACAAATATGCCCACCTCTTACGGTATATACACATCCCTATATCCCACAGTGAACTGTATGCGCGATTTTCATGTAGTGTTCTAAATTATACCACAGCCTTGTAATAATGGTAATATTTGCATGGGTCAACTGAATATATTTGTTTAAGAAATTCAACTAAATGATTTATTGCTGTGACCCACCTTGAAAGGGTTATCTTACAATTTAACACCTTTCAGACTGGAGTTGTGTATTTTGTTTTATAGCGGTTAGGAAGTAGGTCCAAGTAGGCTTGGTGTTGTTGTCAACAGGTACAGGTGGAACAAAATCTTGATGTTGTACAAATAACCAACGGTTTTTTACCAGTGTTCAGGAACAGATTTTTGTGGTATTTTTGGTACATACAACAGTATGAGTTGTGACAACACACATATAACTTTATTTGTAGTTGAAAAATAACTTAAGACATGTTGAAAAAATATTCAATCCTTCTCAAATTTTGTTTTTTGGTGTTAGCAAGTTGTTTTGATAATAATAGCCATTAATAATCAAAATGGATGTTTGTTCCTGTATTGGCATCATTCCATTTTTACAGCTACATGTATGTATAGAGTCATTTATAAATTTGATTTATAGATTTGATATCAGGTAAGATGAAGGTGATATGTTGCTACAAAATCGTGTTGATACAATAAGCAGTGTTGTATGTCTATGTTTATGTTGTTGTTGTTGTTGTTGTTGTTGTTGTTGTTGACAATTTGTAGTTAGATTGCACTCTTGAAAAAATAAACATTGAGGATTTACTGAAGGTATTCTGCCTGTATTTGCTAAATCAGTTTGAGTTTGTTGAGATTCAGTTTTAGAACTTCATACTGTCAAATTATACCAACTTAACGACAGAATTTTTGGATTATCAATAACAGTATTATTGATAATTATATGTATTTATTTCAATTTTCCATCCAAAAACATTTTGATAGCAATCTTGCTTTATGAGATAGTTTGTGTAAATACCCCAAAGTCTTTAGTCTTGTGTGTGTACAGATGTAACAGTTTCACTTATCCTAAGGGGGTGGTATGTTCAGATTGTATCGATCTGTTTGTAATTTGTAGATACTTTTGTCAATACAACATTAGTAAAGTGATACTCTGAATAGTGCTAGAACTGATGACATGATTTATGTGTTATAATTCACAGAAATCATCCCTCCCATCATTGATCAAAGTCATCTTTTCAGACTCCCTATCTTGGTCATTTTAAATCACCTTATTAACGTGCCATACATTCCATTTTGTTGGCAAACACTAACAAAAGTCAACCTTCAAAAAAGTGACACTTTTTTCACAAAATTGACAAGTTTTAGTTTATTTTTTCACGGTTTGTTATTTAATTGTTTATTCTTATGAGTCAGTACAAGGATAGTCCAAAAATAACATCTGAATTGACCAAATTCTGGACATTTTTGATGGAATAATTGTCTTTGTTGTGGGATTTTGTTTGGAGGTGTTTAACCATACAAACAAGTTGGTTGAATAGTTTCCATACATACAGACACTGACAGACATTAGAATACTAGGTATTTACCCTATACCATTGAAAAGACTTAGTACAAAAAAAAGCCGATAATAGCACACATCCGACTATAATTCTTCAGTTCAGGGGAAGAAAAGGAATTTGTAAATGGTTAAATTAAAAATCAGATGTAGGTAGGTACTAAGGTAGGAGCAGTTTTACCTGTCGTAAGGTGGCAGACAGAAATGCAAGTTTTGCTTGGGGCTGTCAGGAACTATTGAAAGATTCTTGAAAGTAGATGTGCAAAGAGTTTAAACTCTTGCTATTATTTGCGAACACTTCTTTTCACTACAGCAAAGTACTGTGGTGACGTGATTTTCATTTGTCATGTACGCTTGATTCTCCATACCAGTAATTCTTGTTGATTGATGATTCCAGTACAGGCTTTACTATAGTTCTACAGGGATTTATATTCTTCAGGATCTATGCTATGGTTCTTCCCATAGACAAAATTGGGGACTGTGCAGGAATTTGACCCAACAGTTTTTGGAGCAATATTAAAACAACAAAAAACCTGTTTCAGAGATTATGACTGTCTGTAATACATAAAGATTGAATGAAAAAATAACAAATCAAGCCCAACTGCTTTATGTATTTACTCTAATTTGATTGATGCATGGCCAGCACCAAAAGTGACTGACACTGTTCAAATCAAGTGTCTTTCAAGATAAAACAGTACATGTACATGCATACAAATGACTTTGAGTGCAGTTTTTTGAATTTTTCATTTGATCATTATTACAGACAATCTTCGAGCAATGTTTTCAGAATTCTTTGCTCTAAAAAATCTTCCCCATCAAACTGATGCACATTCCTCAGTTTTGTCTATGGGAAGAACTATAGTGGAGAGGACAAGGGCATCGTAGTCTAGACTATACATACAGTTTAGTGTATAAATCTACAGCCAGGTTTTCTGGTATAACAGTGGTAGTAGTAACTGTAAGGTAGAAGTGGATATCAGTACCTCTGGTATACCTGCTATCAGAACATCACTCAGGTACATGGTCAGAAGATTTCAAATAACAGTTTCAAATGTATCAAGTAGGTGTCAAATTGCTTGTAGTCATAGAAGTACATGTACACTCAAGCTGCCAGGCACTTGTAACCTTAGTTCTCAAATCCTCTCATTTATATGTACAAAGAGAGATTGGCCACCAGGCTACACACTCAAAAATGTGACTCTATAAAAAATTTATTCTTCCCTTACAAAACTACATGTATAGTGTTGGATTTTCTTTTTTTAATTTTTTTCCTAGTTTCGAGGAAATGTGTGTTATGATGAATTATACACAGTAGTATCCATACACACACACACACACACACACACACACACACACACACACACACACACACACACACACACACACATACACACAGATACCCAGGTCGTGGCATAAATACATGTTTGTGCTAAAAAAATAAATAAATAAATAAATAAATAAATACCAACTTCCACCTTTGGTACTTGTAACTATACATGTAGTTACATTTGTACATGCATGTTGCACCTTGCAGTGATTTCCACAAAATGGACAACAGATCTCTTGTTACTTGAACTGAAGTTTATTCTCAAAAATTAATTTAAAATATTTTCTCAGTTACACTGAATCATATATTTTGTTTGTGTAAAATGTTAAAATTCAACAATATTATTAGAAGGCTTGTTTTATAATAACTGATAATATAATTTTGTGACTGTTAATTAATGTTGGTCTGTTACGTTTGATATGATATCTAGTCAGCTGTTGGAAAATTGATTCAGGAAGAATTCTGCAGGCATATCCACCCAGTCACAGTACATGTTGTAGTTGCAGAAACTGTACTGGTAGTCAATACAGTGGTAAAGTGGGTCAGGTCTAGAATTGACAGAATATACCTGGATATTGATTATTGCGCTAATACTATATGCATATATTCCATGTGTGCTAGTGTTCCTTATCAATTATGCACATGAAAGTGCAGTATCATTTTACACATGTGTAAATTATATACTAACATCTACAGAAAGCAAGAATGTCAAAATCATGTCTTTTATGAGGATACCAAAGGACGAAAACAGCAGTAAATATGTATGATCCGTTAATGAGGGGAGGTGAAAGGTTGTAACCTTTGCAGGGTATAACCATGGTTTCATGTGTAGTGTAATGATGGTTGGTTCCAGGTCCTATGTATATAACAAAGATAATGTATTCTCAATAGGAGCAACCACCTGTTTTGATTTTTTTTCTTTAAATATCGGAGATTCACCTCAGCAGTGATTTTTATCCATATGGCTGTGTTATACAAGCTTGGCATTGCAAATCTATAAAGAATTGCTGTCCAAATTATAATCAAAACTATAAAAGTGATTATCAGTTACACTTGTAGACACAACATACTATGGCTATCTTGTGGTAGAGATAATGTGTATTTAGATATTAACCACAGTATTTACCTATAGACTAGACAATATACAAATACTTCTGTAGTATTACTGATAACTGAATGTATTACATTGTCGATGGGCCAATGTATTGGGCAGTTTGCTGTAGATCTTTCTAACAACATGGGAGTTTACCCATGGGAGCCATCATCAACACTTCACAATACTGCCAATGTGTTTCCAAAGAAATAAATTTGTGAAAGAAAGCTGGGAAAGAGGTGTGAAAAACACTTTGGAGACTCTCATCAAAATGGAATAAATATACATGAGGGGGTAAAACACAAAACTAGGCATAATTTCCTTGCATGCTTTTGGCTAACGTTTTCGTTGCTACTGTTATAAGTACAATTTGTGTGTCAGTGATTGAAACGTTTACTTTAAAAATGATTTGTTAGTCAGTGTTCGGTTAGTTGTGAAATTGCTATTAGACACCAATGTAAACACCATTTCCAAATGAAGCAAATAGTTGCTGTTGTGTGTATTGTTCGCTGGCTGTGTTCGAAATTCTGCCAGTGCACTAGTTGCATAATGGTGGAGTGTCTTCTGTCAGTTGGCTATAGTAACGTGTTCTTTGTATTTCTGATTGTTGAAGCATACAACAGGGGTAGGTAGATCCAGGTAGAAAAAATTAGCGGTATTCGTCCTGATTTGTGCAGATGTATGTTGGTGTTATCTGAGAATCTGATGAGAAATATAGTGTTGTGAGCTTATTTTGTGAGTGTTTGCCAAACTTTGAACCAGTCCAATGTCAATACTTTACTATAATCTTTTGTTATGTCCACAGCTAAAAATGTGAGAGCCATCTTGGTGGCAAAGACTCAGTACACATTTACAATATCAACATCATGAAATGCCCCAGTTTGCATTAAACCAGTGTTATTGCTTTAGGTTGCGAAACTCCAGTAACAGAAAGTGGGAACATAGTAAAACTGGCATAGTTTCAAATATAGTGTACCGTAATTTTGGTGGGGGACCGTGGTAAAATATCAGGGGAACTCAGGTATATTTTTACCTGTTTACCACCCTTAACAAAAACACTGAGTAACAGTCTAACCGAACTTTGTTAATTTTCTTTTCTCATTCAATATACAGTTGTTGTTCGTAGAGAAGTGTTGATAGTTCAGTCCCTGATGACATATGGGCCAAGATGGTCAAATTTAACCGTTTTATCTTTTGTCTCGGAGTACAAAAGAGTGGCCTAATCTTAAACTCCCAATAATAAGACATCGATTGTCTAATTAGCATACAGTAAGAAAGGCAGACGGCTTAAATTACATCGGTATTTAAAAGTGTCAATTTTCCATGTGGTGCACACACGTATTTGTGAAACACCAGGTTCAAATTTGGGAGTGTCTTTGGTAAGACCATCTTTTAGCCCTATCCAGTAGTACTTAAAAGGATTGTACGCTGCGAGGCTGTCTGAGGTATTTGGCCTCAGGCAGTCATATTATGTACCATCGTCAACAGCGTATTTAGCCAGCTATTGGCCAATTGTCCATTGAAATGCAAAGGCAAAATAAACCGTATCGAATGACACTCTCAATGTAGTTTGTGCAACAAAGTGAAGAATTTTGTCACCTGTGTAAAGCAAAGGCCAGACAGAAATTTGAACAACCAAATCTCACATTTCTAGGCGTCATAACAGAACGTGTTATACTGTAACAAACTGATTATAACATTAGCGACTGTAAGCCCAATTGTCTGTACTTCTGGAAGTCTTGGAATTATTTTCACTCGTGTTTCGATGTCAGTGTTTTCAAAGACTTTATTAACAGTGGCTCATTTCAGGGAGCGCCATGTTGTAAGGCTACAATGAATTCTGACAAAAGTCTGGTACGCTACATTTACCCTCGAAGGACACTCGACAGTGTAACATCTTTATTTTGCAAACCTTAGTGCTAGATACACGATATAAAACATCTTCAAACTAATCCCATATCTTTATTGCTGTGTAGGATTACCTGGATTAGATTATTGGATGTAAAAGTCAAGAGAAAGTGTTGATTATGAACAAAAGATGATTTGATTCTGATTTGAATTGTTCAGTGTTTACTTAACATGAAAATCTGATTAAATGAGAAATGACACCCCAATTAGCGCTGTCCACGAATTCAGGACATACATGTACACATACATGTTGTATGACACACTGATCACGTGCCTTTCACCAAAGTTGGACAGTGACCAAGTCATTTACAATCACTCTCAGACATTTTACACCATCGTAAAAAAAAAAAGTTTTCAAAAGAATTAATTAAATTCAACCTAAGATATCTTTGAGTCTCGCAAAAAAATGTTAGCGAAATCAGAATGAGTGATAGATAGCATTTTAATATAGTAGCCTCAAAAATAAAAATCTTAGACTTTTGCTGTTACATTAAAAAACTACTGTATGAAAATCTTAGACTTTCACTTTACTTTGCTCAAGAAAACACCAACCCAGTCTGAGTTACAACAAAGAAAAAGAATCGGGGATCATCCTACAAATATTGAAATAGAGATCCCATGGTATCAAAATTAAGGCATTTTAGAATCCACTATGGCTGCTGAATACTGTGATGACACTGTCATTAGAAAATGAAGAGTTCTCAAGTTATTTGAAAACAAGATTGTGAATCCAAAATTTCTTTTATTACATGTATTTCAGAAGACCAGGAACAAGCTAAGGCCAAAAAAAAAAAAAAAAAAAAAATTGTTTCTTGTCACGACATTCTGTCTAAAGTGGTGCAAGTGATGTTTTATTTTTACTTTTATTATTTTTTGATTCTCAACAAACCTGTCACTCAATTTACTATTTATGGCAGTTACTGTTCTTTTTATTCAGTACTTTAGAGCAAGTGTGTATGTGGAGCAGATGTCATTTGCTTGTTCACGATTGGGTCTGCAGTTGTCTTCACTGAAGTAGGGAGGGTTATTTTTTGTGTTTTCCCCGGATCTGCAGACTGCATGGGCTGGATAAACACACACACAAAAAAAGACCGACATGAGGGTATTTAAGTGATTCACGTGCTGACCAAAAACTTTTTTTTTTTTTGCCTAACATTCATATGGCCAAAGTTTTGAGAGATTTCAAGAACCCTGACAAGGACATTAGTTCCAAGGGTTCTACCTTTAATTAAAGTTTGATGGATTTACATGTAAATCTGTTCTGTTTTATAAAAGGTATTTTAACATCAACTACCTGTCCATGGACAATGTATGTTACATTTGTAGATAAAGCTCAATCAAAATTGTGACATGTATGTATATATCTTATACTTTGTTTGTACACTAATCCCATTCCGATCATATTTTAATTAAAAATGACTTTATGTATCAAGCTAATATGATACAGAAGTGTTTAGCATGGCAATGAGCATAATCTTTCCCATAGCATCACATACATAGGTAATTCTAGGTACCCTGGTAGTAGAATGCTGTGAAAATGTTACATGTAAATATTATTGCAGTGTACATGTACATGACTAACAAACCACATCATTCTATACAATAACAAGTTTTGTTAGTGATTATGTGTAGCTAGGTTAAGACCAGTATAAGATACTTTCCATATTTTATATTTAGAAGTTTCAAAAAGCTTTATGAAATATGGAAGCACTTCATTTATTTTTATTTTAAAAAATCAAAGTTAAGTTAAACACTTTCCCTTACTCCAAAATTAGCAGTAGCACAGGTACATGTACATTAGTCTAGTTTCTGATGACCATGTTCTGATTTACACTGTATATATCTTCATGTGTGTGAAGATAACGTAGTGTAAATCAGAACAGTCCTCAGGAACTAGACTAAGGCCATAAGGTGACATACATGTAGACTACTACCAAATAATCAGTAGTCTAGGTCATATACATGTAGCTACTAGTAAACATATCTAGACTACCAAATTAGCGGTAGTACAGGTCATGTAAACTACTAAACATTGTATATAGACTACCAAACTAGCAGTAGTCCAGGGCACATAAACTACTAAACATTGTACATGTATAGACTACCAAATTAGCAGTAGTCCAGGGCACATAGACTGCTAAACATTGTATCTAGACTACAAAATTAGCAGTAGTCCAGGGCACATAGACTACTAAACATAGTATCTAGACTACCAAATTAGCAGTAGTCCAGGACGCATAGACTACTAAATATTGTATCTAGACTACGAAATTAGCAGTAGTCCAGGGCACATAGACTACTAAACAGTGTATATAGACTACCAAATTAGCAATGGTACAGGGCACATAGACTACTAAACATTGTATCTAGACTACAAAATTAGCAGTAGTCCAGGGCACATAGACTACTAAACATTGTATCTAGACTACCAAATTAGCAGTAGCCCAGGACACATAGCCTACTAAATATTGTATATAGACGACCAAATTAGCAATGGTACAGGGCACATAGACTACTAAACATTGTGTCAAGCCTACCAAGTTATCAGTACTCCAGGGCACATACAAATGTAGATTACTAAACATTGTATCTAGACTACCAAATTAGCAGTAGCACAGCTAGGGTACATAGACTACTAAACATTGTATCTAGACTACTATACTTTAAGTATACATGTACATTGTATAGTTATAAGAAAGATGGTAGTCTGTTGGACCAGTGAAAATCACTAAAAAAAGTTGTTCAAGTAGATGAAATTATGAAACTGTTCACTTGGCTAAACCTACCACGTGTCAAAGTTAACTTTAAGTTCTCGCTAGTTTCAGATATATGTACATTTGTACTATCGTATACATGTACAGGTATACGTATGCATAATTGCCTGTATGCACTTAGCCACATTTCTGGGACTGTTAAAGACTCACATACCATCCCAGGATTGTGCTGATGCATTGATAACTTTCTATTGAGGCATAGTTATGCATGAAATTTTACATGAACACAAAGAACTCAGTGTCAAATACCCTCTCTCAAATCCACAAATCTTCAAGATCAAAACCTGGTTTAAGACTTCACTACAGACGAATGCGGGTACAAAATGCGTCCATTCTATGGTTTGTCGTCCCATGAGAATCCGCTGATTGTTAGTCGGTTTTTGATTGTTTGCATCTTGATTGTACTAAGTTAGTGTAAGATTTTAGTAAAGACCCAGTCTTTGAATGAAAAAAAAGAGAGAGTGGCCTTTGAATTTCAACTTGTGTACGCTACATTTGGTTTTATATGATGTGGAAAATCATGTCTCAACTGACAGGTATTATGTTTTGAAATTGGGTGCCGGTACACATGTACACTTAACTTGAATGGTCGGAATTTAAAATGCCAAAAAAACTTTGTTAAAAAAAGACTGACATTTTTTGCCATTACTACTATACTTTTAGAGCATTGTTCGTTGCTGTGGTTAATTTTAGGTTTGTCAGTTCTGTAATAAAGTGCAACTAAGCGTGGTTTAGTGCTAGAAAGGACAGCAGTCTGGCGCCAGCACATACTAACAATTGTTGTCATATAAACAATTGGTGTAGAATTAGCCGTATAGAATAAATGGGTTGAAAAGCCAAGAAGTCATGTTGGCTAGAGTTAAGGCCAGCTATATTCTTTACCCTTTATAATAAGGTGAACACCCAATACACATTTATTAATCTTATTGGGGGATTTCTATGACTCACCTTTGACCTGTCTTACCTTTGACCTGACTCTTTGGTTATTGAGAGATGTCACAGTTTGTGAAGTGTTATTTACCAGCATAAAAAGTGTTTGTACAGGCAGATGTGTTGTTCACTGTAGGATTAGAAAGCTGATACTATTAGGGGGTGAGATCAATAGTTCAATGTAGGATAAAAAACTAAATACTTTTACTTTGGGGTGGAGAGTTTTTTTTGGGGGGACCATTTCAGTTGTCATCCTACGAAAAACAATTTTACTTGTAATGGATGCTTTATACCCCTAAATACAAGTCATCAAATTGAGAAAATAGAAAAATTTGCACTATAATTAATAGTATAATAAAGTGCATGGCACTAAAATAAGGTAAAGTGTCAACAAAAAAAACTATTTTTTTCCTTACTACATACATTGTACTGCTTTATATTCATACCACTATACATTCTACAGTACAACATACTGAGTTGAAATTGAATGTGCTGTCTTAAACATTTTCAATTATGGCCAATTTAGTTAAAAGGAGGATGGGGGTCTGAGGCCAAACTAAAAGAATTTAGTTTTTATCCTAAATTGAACGTATTGATCTTGCACCTTATGTATGTCGACAGTAGTACATTTGACACTAGTATTGGTATTGTAATACATATACATATATATATATACGTAGTCCTGATGTCAATATACATGTATTATGTGTATATGAAATATTTTATCAATATTTAGAAATGGATGATGAATCTATAATAAACTCCAAAGCAGTTTTGTGGCACCATTGAAAAATAGTTATACTAAAGATTAGAGATTTTAAAATTCTAAATATTTTTTTATTTATTTATTTACATTTGATATATTTTTGTCATTGTACTTCTCAGGTTTGTATATACAATGGTGTTGATATGATTGGATTCATTCATTTGTTTACATCTCATTCTGTCAATCATATATCATTGTTACATTTATTATGAATTATTAACTACTTTGTTACAACAATTTTCTGTGCTATGTTTCATGAAGTATTTGCAGTGAGATAAGTACATGTAGGTAAAATCTACCTGAGTTCCATGTCATTTTACTGGGGTTTCCAACCATTATTGCAGTATAATATATCGAAAACTACATGTAAGCAGTCAGTAGTTGTACCAGATTTCCTCATTTCCATTGCCAGGGTTCCCATACCCATCCCTTTGCAAAAACACTGACTTAAGCAAACAAAAATAAGCAGTAATATTGAAAGACGTTTTTTTCTTTCGCCATTTTGACCGTAAGCACTTCTTGGTCTTTAGAGCTTACTCTAGCAGTGCTACTGGACGGACAGACAGACACACACACACACACACACCTGGCAGATGTGATGTAGAACATGGCCTTGGTCTTTTATGTATTGGTTTCAATGTTGCCACTTGATAAAATTGAGCTTTTGTGACTTGAAGTGACAGTTCAATTTAAATTGTACACCACACAGGGATTAGTATTGTTGACAAAATTGCTCCTAATGCTAACTTTGCAAGTGATTACCCAACGGTACTCTTAGAATCAAATTGTGTTCAATTGGTGGAAAAAATTGTCTTTGAGTCAGAGATTATATAGCATCGCTGAAATAATGAGAGTTTGGAAAGGAGACATGAAAAGGGGAAATTGACGCTGACGCTGGACAAAGCGTAGACTAATGTCGCGACTCTAGAGTTACGCAAATTAGAATATCACACGAGCCACATGCTTTGTATTGTAAACGTCATAGGTAGTTTCATAGATATCCAGTAATCATGAATATTTATACTGAAACCAATCATTCCTAGTATTGTATACATTAAGATTTTGCTGTGGTGAACATGATAAAGGTGAGCTGCAGTTTTGTATTATTTGACCGGTTGGTCAGTTGAATCTGAGTTGCGTACTTTGTCAATGTTTACAAAGAAGCACGTCCTGCTACTGTTACAAATGTGGTACCGTTCTTTAGAAAGACTGGGCTGTCATTGTTGGTTTTGACACTTTTCGGTATGCATGGACAACTCTCTGTCATGCATTGATTATGACCTCGAAGTCAATCAGTTTTATTAATCGAAAGGTTGCTAATAACTCACCCCGAAGAATTGAAGATGGCGCTGCATTTTAAGAACCTTTCCTGCAGTAATTCAATCATACCAAGTTAGCCTCAGTATACTACTCAAAACAGCATCCAAAACACATTACACTCGTTTGAAATTGACAAATGTTTCATTCACTATACGTCTAAACCTACATTTGTGTGTGTGTGTGTACAATAATGTAGCCATCATGTTTGTTTGTTTTTTGACATCTTTTACTCATCATGGCACTTAACATTTTACTACGACATTATAGACAGTCATTGTTCACGCTTTCCCTTTTACTGTCTAATAAAAAATGTTCGCTGTTTAGTTGTGGTTTTGATGTACCCTTCTAACACATACATTGAGGAAATCTACAAGTTTACATGTCAAACATTGACAGTTGCACCAACCACATTCTTTCTTCTATTGAGTGCTCCAGAACTCTCTCTATGTTTCTGTTGGTAACAAAAAAACACAATTAAATTTAAAAGACTTGGCAAGGCAATTGTAGCTACATGTATCAATGTTGATTACAAGAAGTGTCAGTTGGCGTTCTTTTTTGATGAACTTCTATAAAAAATTTACATGTGAAGTGAATTCATTGTGATGTGATGTGATGATCTGCTATTTTACGTAGAGCTAGGGAGTCAAATCATAGACCATGACAAATGAACAAATGTCTTGGGAGGTCAAAAATCGCTTCTGTTTGCTAATGCAATTATGTGGGTAGGAATTTTATATGTCTTTTATGAGATCGTTTCACATCATCAATCTACATATACATGTCTTGATGTAAACTTTCACGGAAATTGTCTTTCAATTGATATTTATTTTAATAATTACATACTAACACAACAACACTTTGTTAGCCAAAAACCATATTACAAATAGCCTTGAGAATCCAGACTCATCATTGGTTTTTCAACTCATTTATGGTAGATATCTAAATTTGAAAAGTCAACAAGTCCATAAGCTAATGTAGACCATCCCAAGTGTACCGGTATAGTGTACATGTATTTTTACTCAGTGTACATGTATTTGCCATTTTTGTAATGTTTATGACAAAAGAACATATCTTTGCGCAGTGTATATGTGATTATTAACAAGAAATGCATATGGAACTTGTGAGAGTCAGAATAAATAGCTGTAATTCGACGTTTCAAATAAAAGTTCTTTTTCAAGGTATTCAAAGGCAAGACATAATAGGTAAACACCTGATTATATCTGAATGTTATGGAATAGAACGACAACTGCCAAACATGATTATTATCATGTCTACATGTGTATGTTTATGACAAACATACATGTACATATTTTTGTGCTTTGATTTTTGTACAGTACAATGTACTATGTTTTGTCTGTAAACGGTGATGTGATATATACCACTACATGTACATTTGTTTATGACAAGAACAAACATGTAAACATTCTGTCTGTCAACTAGGTGTAGGGAGAATGTAAAATATGTAAGATAATGAAGAGGGATAAACATTAAAATTTATTGATGTGTTGCATGGGTGATTTTTTTTGTATGTAAATCTGAAAGAAAAAAAGAAAGAAAGGAGCCCACCACAGGAGTAACAGTTGAAATATCTGTGACCCTGAATACCACTAATCTGTAGACAATATAGTGTTGAGGTATAATTATAGATGTTGTATTACAGATAATAAAATAGAATTGTAATACCAAACAATAGTCTCAAGGATCGTCTTATTTATTTTGCAAACTGTACTTTTACCAATAATATTCATGGGGTGATGTCTAGAGTAACGGTTGTCACATCATATATGATTCTTACCACTGTGTAATCTATTGCAGTTTCCTTCTGTGTTAACACTACATGTAGGATACTGCTCAGTGGTGAGTCGCACTGGTGATTTACATGTATCAACAATTTTTACATTTTATTTTGACTATACAAAACTGTTATTGTTAAGGTTATTGTTCTTTTTTTTTTCGTAGGGTATGAGAGAAAGCCAAGATACCAGTAGCGAGACTGGTAGTCGGCACTCCAGCACTACAACTGAGGGAAACACTTCTATCAGTAATGAAGAGAAAAAAGCATTGTTTTTAGACAAAGTTAAACAGAGTAACGAAGCATGCCAGAATGGAGATTTCCAGAGAGCCATACGATTATACTCAGAAGCAATATCGTTGGATCCAACCAATCATGTTCTGTACAGCAATCGGTCTGCGGCGTACGTCAAGATGCAGCAATACGAGAAGGCCCTGCAGGATGCAGTCAAAGCAAAAGAGTTGAATCCAAAATGGACGAAGGTAGGACTGCAACCGTGTTAAGCAAAATACAAATTTGATTAGGGTTAGGGATTTTGGTTCTTGTCTCTGACTACTGGACTGATAGATAACGCTGAGAGCAAAATAGTTGGTATAACAAGGATCTATTATATCCGAATTATGTATGTTCAAATACATCATCTCGGTTACCTAGGCTCTCTCCGCTAGGGGCTCTGCCTACGAGACCACCCCAAACAAAAGTCTGGGGAAACGTTCCAATGACCCCTCGAAGGAAGTCACACAGTACATTTCTTCCAAGCATAAAAAATGGGCTTATGAGGCCTGTTTGTTGTCATTAATATATATCAGTTGCTTGAGAAGTGATAATCTGTAGCGAAGGTACCCAAATAGTTCAGCCTGCAATGTTGAACATGGAGTACTCCTCATGATGCACTGCTTCAGAGGCTATTTCCTGCATGGGCAAGTTGAAATCTCATTTCTCCAGACTGTCGTTTGAGCATCAGATACATTTTGTACTAATGACATTTACAACATGATCATAGTTTGAATGTCGTGCGTAAAATCTAACACACCTTTCTGGTTTTGAAAACGATGGTACATACCCTTGAATTTACATGCCATTGTTTCACCACAAGGCCTTAGTACAACTGTATATATAAAGAATCTTGATCTTTCTTCCACCCCACTGACTCTAAAGGTGATTGTAGACATTCACACACATTTATCAAGTTTGTCTTCATTTTTTCAACAATCATTCTCGGTCTAAAATAAATGAACACTGTCTGCTCACCTGTCAAAATATCCTGATAATGAAAATCCGAGAACAATAGTTACGATGCAGTTATACTGTATTTAAAAGGTGATCTAGAGATTTGCACAGAATGAAAACAAACAACAGATAGCAAATTACCTAGGTAGTAACAGTGAAACCAAGGACCTGTATTATTCAGTCTTTTGAATTTAGAATTTTTTATGAATTTTAACTTTTTTTTTCATGAAACTAAGCCTATTGTTGTTCAAAATACACATGTACATGAAGTCTGCATTGTAAAGTCATCAATGATTTGTCACTGAAATAATGGCAATAATATACACAATGTACAGCTATACAGATACAACAATTATTGATCATAACAGTAGTAAGGTCATCAACGTTTCAAGTTGAGACTGTTTTATAAAAGGTGGATGTACATGTACAACATAGTGTCACCTGTGAAAAAAGCACTTGTAAAGTTACAGGTCACACATATACTCGGTACACAAACATAATTATAGAGGAGTGTGAAAGTAACAGTCCTCATCCATAAGTGTAATCCTTGATGTTTCAAATAATGTTCTTTCACAAAAAGACGTAGGTAAGATATATGTGGGTGCAAGTCCTCAACAAATACCCATGTACTTAATTAAATAGAATGATACACTGCAAGTTCAGACAAACGGTAATGTACGCATAGAAAGATCTAAGAATCACACACACCAAAAAGACCCTAAACATGCAGAATTAGCGTACTTAGATGGTGGCGAATTATGTAAATAATTTATTCATCCACACAAAATACAAATATATAGACAAATTCACATATACAAACATTGCAATACACAGTGTAACTGACAAAACTTGATATTCATGTTAAAAGGAAAACATTCCTGTAACCCTAAAATGTTTTAGAAATCTTATATTGATCCAAAATGTGTTCTCTATACATTAGTATAAAGAGAAAAAATGTGTGTGGGGTGGATTTTTAGGTTCCTGGAGAATTATTTTGGACACTTGGTGATATTTTTGTCCAATAATTAAGGGGAAAATACAAAACTTTTACAGATGTCAAATGGAAAACACTTCCAGGCCAAAATATGATATCGGAAGTGATGTAGCTTCCAATGTATTATTTACAGGAAAGATAATATGCAACTTACTAGATTATGAGTTTCACATCCTTATTTTAAATGACCAGATAGTTTTGTTGTGGATATATATGTACATTTGTACAATAAATCACAGAACACATGTAACATCAACATTTCATAGCAATTTGAGTTTATCACATCTGATTTGCAAGCAAATTTAAAAAGCATGAAAAAATATTTTAAAAAATTTGTGTAAGGAATCTGATATCAAAATAATTAAAGGACATTTCTATTGTCTAGACTGTGACAGGAAATGTGTGTGTAATACCTTCTCTCTGAAGGCACCATACTGTTGGGGGTCAAATGGGGTCAACGTGCTCTAGGCCATGTGTTACTAGTAACTTTGATAGCTATCCGATTGGGAGTGATCTATCGGAAGCTGTGTGGATGGATTGGATTTCATATGAGTTGGGAATGATGATGTCTTTGTACTAACTGTTCATGTATCATTTTGTTCAGAACATTTGCAGGATAGCAGTACATGTTTGTTTGTATAGTTGGTTGATGGCCTAGGTGTTGTTTTTGTCTGTTAGATGATAAAGTAAAAAATACTAGATTGTGAGAGAAATATAGTACCACTACCAGGATATTTTTCCCACTTTTCCCACAGTGTGACAGACACCTTTTAGTTTGCTCAGGGTTGTAAGTTTATGAACTTTGCCCAAGTTCCCACCCTTTGTACCCAGTTTCCCATCAAATGTTATTTTGAAGTGCAGGATGTATGTATAAATTACCAGCACTCCTCCTTTTACAGTATTACAAGTTACAAAACTCTAACAAATTGAAAAAAAAACAAGAAATCTATCATGCATTCATTTCCAGTTTACCATTCCAAAGTAACTACATTTGTATTGTCCTATTGATTCTTAGAAACATGAAAATATGTTCTCCAACCATAAATCTACCATTTGGTTATAATGCTGTTTTTGTAAAAAAAAAAAAATACATGTATATTTATATCACTGTGTGTAGAATGTTTGTGTGAAAATAATGAAAATTTTATAAGCATGAATTTTTATGATAATATCATAATTATTGGTCATTTAATTTCATACTGCACAAGTTACGTTCTTGATAATATTCCAGCAGTGTGTCCTCTAAGTCAATTTGACGAGCCACTGACACACACAATATCTAGTGACACACCAAAATTTGGTGTTCCCCTATCTCTTACTATGTGGTGACTCACAAGAAATCCCAGTTTTTATCATACTGACCCACAACAACAAAATTTGGCTATCATTAGAGGGTACACTGTATTCCATGCTACTGACAAGGTATTGCCTCCAAGAGTTAACGTCGAATACAATACATGTATATGTGAATTTGTGTCAACATTTTCCAGTGTTCCCTAACTTTTGATTTCTAAAATCTAGGTAAAATATCCATGGCTCATAAATGGCATCTCCTATTACACCGTCATTCCAAGCTTCTGACAAGGAATTATCCCAATGTGTGTATTGTGCCGGAATTTTCCAGAGTACCGCTAAAATTACACTGTCTAAAAATCTAGGCAAAATACTTCCATGGGATTACACTTACTGACAGGGTCTGAGGACAATTTTATGTGATGTGTCTATTACTGTACATCTCAAGACTACCCCATACAGTCTAAAAACAGCCACCTAATTGAGAAGTCGTCCAATTGTCTACATAATCAGTGACATGGTATGTCAAGTGTAGAATGTCTGGATGTTTGTACTGATGAGGCCAGTTTTATGGACCTATCTGATCATAACATTTAAGGGCAGGAAGGCCTATCACTTACACAGCTATCACTTGATGCACAGTAGGAGATGCCACTTGTGAACCAACAGGACTATGTCAATGTTTGGACTAGCATACTGGGGGATGGGCTGACATAAAACACATGCACATCCACAACTATGTAGTCCTGCATGCCTCGACTATAATATCATAGGCCATTCATAACTGACCTGTAAGGAAATATGAAAGCAACCATTTTGGCCTGAATATTTAAGTATAGTAGATTATGTAATTGTTGTACCGCAGTTTGGATTCTGTATTTCCCCCAAAGAAACTGAAAGTTGGGATCTACCCACATTATTGGAACCCCCCTCCATATAGTTATGTAGGAATGTACATATATGATATAGATATGAACTTTACCATGGTAGATTTTCCAACTCTTGGTAGATATAAGTAAAAAAGCCATTTATTTAGTATTTAACTTGTGAATTACTAGAATGAAATAAAATGGGTGGGAAATAAAATATTTTAAAGTTTATTTTTCTTATCCATACAAACTATGAAATTACAAAAAATGTTGAGTAGAGCCTTGTTTCTGGATGAATCATCATGTCAAGTCACACCAAACATGAAATCAACACCAATTCTCATACTTAATACTGATTGGACCGGAAAAGCCAGAGACTATAAAACCGTCATATATATTTACAACTTTATGTAATTATCTATTGTAACAGAAGTATTCATACTATTAGGAGACTAAAGCCTGAAAGTTGTTAATCAAGAAAAAAATAAAATAAAGTATAACTATAGTATGGTAAAGGATGATTGCAAATTGTCAAACAAGCTCAGTAAAGCAAACTTCATTCATTTAGGGGGAGGGAGTCTGGCATCAATGTTGTTGCTGAACTTTATTTTCACATTTCTAACCAAATTTTGACAAAGCGTCAGTCCTTCAGTGATAATAGCTTTTGTACACTATTTACTACTGAAAAGTTGATAACAATTTATTCTAATGTTAGATATGGTGCTGGATTTCTGGTAGTATTATAATGTGTTAACAATCATGTTTTCACATGACATCCATCATAGTGGTGTGACCGCTACAGTTTTCATCAAAGTTTACATCGTATATAAGCATTTGATGTCGCACTTGTGATCGTTCGTTTAGGGGAAGGGGGTTTGACCTAAACGAACGTTTGTTTGTTGAGCTTGTGCGACATTGTGCGATCGTCCCTAAGTACATGTAACATGGCATAGACAGAAGTTGATGATAGCTAGGTAACACAGCTGATTTTGATGGGCTTTTGCCTCCTTAGCATCAAAAGCACCGAATAACAAGTTTGAATTTAACATATCTCTGCTGTATAATCCGTTCATACTTTGTTTGTGAAACATAACTAGCCAGAGACAGATTATGCACAGATGTACTGGAATTATATTATAAGGCTCCATCCATTAAAGACTTTGTTTGCCATCCTTGAATTTCCCCAAAACCTACCAGACAGACAGTGAAAAAACAAACGCAGAAAAAAAAACACAATGCTAGCATGTCATGTAAAATTCACTTTCTGTTGATTTATTTTCTCTTTGTACCTAAATCTACTTGACTGGTGAAATATAAATGTCAAAATTCAAAGTTTGATTGTCTTAACAACTATTTAGAAATATGTGTAGTCATTCTGAAAATATTTGAACAGTCTTTTCATGTAAAATAGTATAAAATACGGCCTTGTGTGGAAATTTTTAACAAAATGAAATGTTTGTTTTTCTAAATATACTGACAAACCTACCCCACACTGCATGCACTAAAATAATTTAATTGGCGATGCCTAACAAGGCATACCATTACTATTGGCTTTTGTTATCATTCAAGGAGATTCAGTGATTCATATCTCGTTTTAATTTTCCTGATAAAATCATGAATAAAATATGCAGCCTAGCCATAAACTTGTGATTCATATATAAAGAGTGTCATGGTGTCGTAAAAGGTATAACTTTATATAAACATTTATCTAATCAGAACCAGATGGTTTTCAGATTTGCCAAAGTTTTAACCAGTATGTCAGATTTTCCGAAGTTTAGCAGCAATTTAGATTTTCAAAAGTTAATGAACCGTTCAATTGTATGACAAAAGTTTAAAATTAAGTAGTGATCCATGCATCAGTATGCACACAAACAAAAGGCATGCACCTAATCCTGAAATATGTGCCAAAAGTCAGTATTATTTTCCAAAAGGCAGAATTTTTTTAACATAGAAAATTACTTTTCTTCCTGATCACAAAGATGTATTATATGATCAGTTATCGAGGGAGAAGTTGTAAATTGTTGGAAGACTTTTATTTATCAATTAATCTCCATCAACATATGTATTGAGACTAAATATTTATACGTGTGTACATGGTGTAGTGAATTCATCCAGTACATTTGAACCGTACAGTGCTAACCAAGCAAACTAAAGAATAAATATGTATGCAATGAAATAGGTCACTTTGAGGGGGAATATCTGAGGAGCTCAAAAATAAATTGTTATTTTTTTAAACCTAGATAGACAAAATTCACAATGTTTTATTAATGTTTTCGTGTTTCATAGACTTTTTATGGTTGTAGACTTCCAAGACAGGATAGAAATTTGGAGGAAACAGTTTCTTTTCTTTGGAGATGTCGGCAATTAGAAAGATGTTGTTTAGAAATTGAGTTGTGATCTCAAAAAGTGTATTTACATTTACCCATTCAATTGGAGTGCTGTGCAATTTTGAATGAAACAATGGTCTTTACATGTGCATCAAATGGAAATTCCTCTGTGTCTGTGTTGGTAATCCCAAATACATGTATTACATTAATTTAAGGTTCGATCCAAACACAAAAGTTGAAAATTATTACCTGAAATTTTGACTGCATACATGTACATATACTTCAGTTTTGGCCAACAGATTGACCCATTATTCAACATTACGCTGGTGTTTTTTTTTCAAGAGATCTTTGACATGATTTAATGTCAATCTGATTCTCAAAAACTGCATTTAATTTGATTCTCTGATATTGTGGTGTGATTTATATGGAAGCGTTCAAATTCTCCTTTGTAACAGATCAGATGCTATAAAACAGTAGAGCTATAGCAAGACCCCTGTGACCCAGATGTTGACAGTGTTATCGTTATGAATCTAACGACTATAGTTTGAGCCCCTCTTACTGCCATAAGTGGGGGAGTGAAGGAAGGTATCGTAGAAACCATACACAGGAACAGCTGTGTCTTCTTTACTCAGGAATTACAAGAATTTGATTTAAGCTAGTTTGTTGATTACAGGTGGATTTAGCAAACAGCACGTGAGACAAGGTGTTGTTTTGTGTCTTAACCCTCACGTGGATGATTACTGGTAACGGCAAAATGATGTCGCCAACCGATAATTTTGAATGTCAAGCCTACTTTAGGCGGATATCCAGGAGGTTATTTCAACAGTTCTTGAATTTTATTGCATCTGTTGTCAAGTTTAACCACTATTATGAAGATTATCTGAGCTGTAAAGAACTATTGTCTACGTGGAATATTATATCAACAAATCACACATAAGTTGGAAAAGTGACAAGATGTGATAATAAGAGTAGATAACGATGTCAGGTTTTTGAAATAAGGATAGTGAAATATTGTTGAACAAGTCACACCTGTACAGATTTAGGAGCTGTAAAGTGTTGATTATTATGAGGGGTTTCAGCTGATGAGAGAGGTAGTAAACCCCCAAGTTTTTTAGCTTTGTGACTTTGCACTACAACAAACACAGGCAAACCACATGTGGATAGCAGCATAATCTACCATATTCGCACTCTTTCTGCGGTACTCAACACTTCAACACAAACGGAATTCCATTGAAAGGAGCTAGTACCTTGCTAATAATCCTACAACATGCTATCAACCTGAAGGAGTGAGCCAGAAAGAATTGAGGTCTTGACCAAAACAACAGCTCAATAAATTTTAAGACAAGCTGGGTACGAGTAAGATGTGTAGAATTATTCGGGTACAATTGTTATTGATGGAGAAATGATTATGGTAACTGACTGAGTTTCGGGTTGCTATGCTAGACACCGTAGTTACTATCATTGTTTTGCGGAGTGTTCAATCAACAGTACTGTAATCACTCTGCAATAAGAAGGACAAATTTGACATGTGGAGACCAGCTGATTGGGAATTTGTTCACTCTTTTGACATTTAGAAGCTGAAAATGGGATCCCTACGTGTCCAAATCCATGTGTCCATTTTGACACGCTATTACAAAATTTTGATTTTTAGGGTGTAACTCTTGCAAAGATAAGGCTATAATTACAACTACATTTGTAAAAATGAAGTAATATTACCATTATAGTAGTGCCATCTAAACTATTGAACAGAATTTTCATTTCATTTCATTTCATTTCATTTCATAGAAAAACTGCTTTGCCAAGACATGTTCAATGCAAGAGCATTAGTGGGTGTGCAGAAAAATCAAAACAAAAGTATTTCTTCAGATTGCAGTTGAGGGCAACATTGATAGCAGAATTGGTTAGGGCTTGTTTTCCTGTAGCTGTCTGAAGTGAAAAATAAATTCAAGTGCACATTTTAGCTCATTTGCTTTAGAAACTTTACTGGTTCTGTTTATTCTTGCAAAGTCTTGTCTTTACTTTAACCAGTCATTGAAATTAGATCAATCAAAAGTTGGCCTTCTCAACTCAAATCGAAAAAACCCTCGAAAATATTGGAAGCCCTCTCAAAAATCTTGTGTACTGATCTTGTTGAGTAAAGTTACAGAGCTTAACTTGTCACCGTTCAAGTTCAAAGTACACGGTAGTAAAAGCTTAAAAGTGAAATAGTGTTTTAAGGAAGTCATTCGGGCAGTGCCATCGGAGAAATTTCAGGGACAGATTTAAGCATCCACATTTGTATAAAAGGTCTGTAATTATACTTGTCCGAAATAAAGATAAATTGTCAAGTATCAGTTTTCCCGTCTGTCAGCTTGACATGTTGATTGCAGGTTGGTTTTACCAATGACGACAGTGTGTCGGGGATACAGACATGGGCAACTATTACTATTTGACTACCTAGGCGTGAGCTATTGTTTTGTTATGGCTATGGATAAAGCGACATAAGATCCAAGTATTCTACCAGCACAGAAGTAGTTAGGCTACTTGATAATAATGACCCAGAACCTAGTAAGTAGGTAGTTTAAAAAAAAAAGAGAAGAAAAAAAAATCATTATACTTTTCGAAATACTTTGAAAAGGAGATATCGTGTACGTGTACCATGACTCAGCCATCATGGTTTGATACTTGTACATATGTTTGCGATAAAGTTGAAGTAACTTTACCGGTGCTTTTCTACTATGTCGAAAAATGACAACGTCGGGCAACCAAACTGGAAATGAAAAGTGACATATTTTTTCTTCCAAATACTGCACAATGACTACAACTTTCCACCACTTCAACATTTATCATAGACACCAAAATAATTTTTTTTGCTTTGAAACTATTATTGACAGTACAAGTACCTGTAGTGCAGAACCAAAATAAATTTCTTTTGTTATTTCATCTTTTCTTCCATTGTTGTGGATCAACATACACATGTAGGTTAAGTATATCGTTGTTCAGACTTCTGTCTACCGTTTTCGCAACTTACCATTGTCAAAAGTCAAAATTTTTCAAGCCCAGTGCAAGGTTTCACTTTGTTGTGTATTTTTCAAGTGTTTGGACTCAAATTAAGAAAATCTATATGATGTGTGAAGGGCAAGATTTATGTACAATTGGGCTGGAAAGTAAATTTGTTTTTCTCAGCCAGAAACAAATCTGTCATGAGCTACATGTATTTATCATCTTCTATTCTTTAGAGTAGGGCCTGTGTAAATTTCTCATCCTAAAATGTCAAATCCAAAATAAATATCTCCAAATTTTTCACAATTGGGCTTAGAAACCGTGGTTACAGGGTAAAAAGAGACAGCATGTCATGTGACATAGATTCTCTCGGAGTTCAACAAAGCATAGATATATAATGCCTGGTACAGTCATACATGTATTATTATTAGAAAAAGCTATGTGGTTCACATGCACGTTCATAGCAGAAATAAAAAATTTAAAAAAAAAACATTTCACATTTTAGAAACTTTTGATAAAATTGATAAATTTATTTTCATTGTAAAATATATTTTTATGTGTTTGCAAACAAAATAACAGTATATTCTGCAAGACCCCCCTTCCTCCCACCACCACCACGATTTCACATATTACGTTTTACAAATTCAAATTTAACCAGATTTTGCCTCTCTGTACTCAAAGTTTCAATGGCGATTATTTTACCTACGTAGAAAAATCATTCTAGCATACTGAAGTTGCGTCCCTTTAGACACAATGATACTAAAGTGTATGCTGTCATAGCAACAAACAAAATATACATTTTCTAACAAAAGATTTCACCTCATTTTATATTGATGTCATATGAAATTTTGATGAAATAGAAAGTAACCCATCTAAAAATGCACTTAAGAAATAAATATGCTCTCATTTTAATACAAAGACCGCCAAGCTTTCAACTACATGTAACACCTTGACGTTCTGTCATAAAACAAAATTGACCACTTCTGCCGTTAGCATGCCATGTTAATGAGAACTAAGGCTGTGTATTGGAGCCAGACCCCTAGTCCTTATGAATGGAAACAGATCTTTTGGACTAGATTTATGTCTGCATTTACCATCAACCAACCTGGCCACCCACCACTAAAATGAAATGGCTAGAATGTGTCCTTAAAAACCACCCCAATTATCAAAGTATTTGGAAATCTTACATTTTTGAGGATAAACGTCATTGAACATATACATGTCTTATATACATGTATACCAATTTACTTGTGGTGATACACAGCAGTGAAAAAGTAACTAGGTAATATAGTCTTGGTCTTATCAATTAGTATAATCCTAAGTTTCAAATAACAATTCTTTGTCAAAAGATGTAGGCAAGATAATTGTTGGCTATCGACCTGATGAATACCTGTGTGGTAATATACAATATACACTCCTGTCACATTGTTAAACTCAAAATTTTAGAATTTGTCATTATTCTGCTCATGTTTTCCAAGTGCACTATCAGTTTTATTTTTAGTAAGTTTTGATACAATAGGAGAGACATATAGGAAACTGGCTTGGAATGTTGTATGAGAGATTGTGAGATTCAAATCCATGCATCTTATTCTGGAGTCTATCATGTCTTCAAATCTCTTCTCACCAGAGATCTGCAAAGCCACAGATAGCTTCTAGATTAATAGCATCTAGACTATAGGTACAAATATAGATGGTACATTGTAGAATGTGGTTGGTAAGTAGCATCACATTCCATCTTACAAGCCACCTGTAGCATTGTAAAGTCAGTCTGAATATCAGTTTTACAGTATGTCAATATTTTGAATGTTCTACATTGTGGATTATATGGATTAGTGCGAATGCTGTGAAATCTGTCACATCAAAGTATTACAGTAGGGCAGAAGTTGTCTACTATAGTGTGTTACCTTTATTGTAGACAGTGGTTTACAAGGGGTGCATATGAACAAGAATCTTGGTGGATGGGGACTGTTTGGATAGTTGACATAGAAGGGTCAGAATGGGGGTAAAGTTGGTTAAGGTGAAGGGAGGGGGTGCCTGACACTTGGCAGGAAAGGGGTAGAATGGGGGTAAAGTTGGTCAAGATGGGGGTATATGATACTTGACAGGGTGTAGAATGGGATGAATTTGGTCAATATAAGGAGCCTGGCAGCAAAGGGTTAGAATGGGGTAAATTTGTCAAGGTGGGGGTACATGATGATGTACATGTGTAATGACACTTGACAGGGTGTAGAGTGGGATGAATGTGGTCAAGATAAGGAGGGGGGTATTGTTCAGATGCCTGGGTGAATTTAGATGAGGTGGGGTATTCAGGTACTTGACAGGAAAGGGGAGATAGAATGGGTGGCTGTGGAGGGATGGAGATGGTATGTGATGTTGTAGGAGTTTGATGAAAATATTCAGCTGCCTGACAGTGCTTTGTCATATGTCATATTGATTACTAAGTCTGTTTGTCACCGGACATTGGGTGTCTTAAAGAACAAGATTTGATGTAGGATGTCTGAACGAATACATACATGTATACAAAAAAAAAACATGTATGACTTGATAGGGTGTCTAAAAGAACATGGCAATGACAGCAGTGTTCATCCGATGTAATCTTACCTGTCTGTACCAAGTAAAATAAGATTTGGGGGCTTTTAAATTCCTTGACCAATGATGTGCAACTAATGGAAGTAGTCCACAAATTACTGTTTTGTGAACAAGAAAGACAAAGAACAAAAATTCTCATTGAAACTTGTAACAATTCTACAAGAGAGTGAAAAAATGCCTGTTACATAGAACAGGTGCCAAAATGTTGTGCGCAATCTTACCTCTGTTTTGAGATGTGAACAAAGTCGTTTTTGTGTGAGGGAATTCAGTTGAATCAATGATAGAGTCCGCTACCTGAATAAATTTGCAGACAGATCGCAGGTGTGTAGACGGATATCTATTGTGACTTCTCTTGAAGTAGGAGAAATAGCCAAGCTAGCTTGTTCGTGTAAACAGCAAAGTTGACATGGAATACAGAGGACAAGACTTCTTAGACATGCAGTGTCAACATCAGATAAAAAAAAGACTAGAAAGGAGAACAAAACTGAATTGAATTTTTCCCACTGACATACGCATAAAAAACCTCTCCACGAATTCAGTAGCTAAAGTACAAAATGTACTCTGTCCAGTTGAGAGCATGAACAAGATTTTTGGAAATGTCATGTCTATTATTCTGATGAGAGAGACTGTCATTTGTCAAGGATACAAATATTGTACTTTACTATTGAGCGAAGTTTAAGTCTTCGTGCAATTTTGCCAAAAAAGTGATGATTCCATGTTTACCTTTGGGCGTGATGAACAACAAGTACTATGAAATGAATTAAAACTAAAAAAAAACATGTCATAAAAGAAAAGTACAAGAGTCCTTGATATGATCCCAAATTATACTGAAACGTGTCTGATGGCCGATTATTATGTTTTTCTTCCAAGATGTCCTTGTCAGATTAGTTGAAATCAAGCCAGAGAGTGTGACTGTTAGTCACAGATTCTGTATATGAATTTTTCATGAGTTCTGAATTTTTTAGCAGTTTGAAGTATTGGCAGGGGTTTGTTTGTGTGTGTGTATGAATAGGTTTAATTTGATCAAAGTCAAGCTTGCATAGATAAGTGCCTATAACGGTACACAAATGAGATAAAAATTGCCCACACCTGGCAGTCTGATGGAAAATAGCTTTTCTACGACAAACAGATATAGAATAGACCTACATACATACATACATGTATGATGTATGTCAGTCAGGCAAGGTGTATCACCGCTTGGTCAGTTCAAAAGTTTGAAGTTATACATACATATACATGTGGAAATGCTGAATTCCTTATGGGACAACAGGGCTTTCATTGCGGCCTGTGGAGTTAATATCTACCAGCATTCCAAAGTTATTTTACCGAATTTCCCTACCAAAACTATATACATATAACAAGATATGAAGATCTACAAATCTATGCAAGTTTCATCAGATTTTCCTCCTCTGTTAATCTTAGCAAACACGCTGTTTAGAAATTAAAGTGCAGTGCTTAGGACACCCAGCGGAATCATCAATTTGTAGTATATTCATGGTTGTGATTGGAAACGTTTTAGTTTTGGTTCTCATAAGTGGACTGTAAATAGTGTTTATCAGTTACCTAGCGCTGGCCAAGAGGAGAGTCAGCGTATCACAGAGAATTCTAAAGTCTGGAAGGGCCATGTCAAGTGTCTTTGGTCAAGTATTGAATACTACTACTAGTACTAGGAAGACTTACTTACAGCTCATGTGTCGGGATTAACAACATTGTATGTAAAATCGACTTTAAATACACCAAGTAGATGCTGTGATCAATCTAAAGGAGTTATAAACAGGAACAGAAACCAAGATAAAGTAGTCAGACTTGAATTCCAGTCACAGCAGCTGATAAAAACAGATACAAGTGATAGATACTTGATGTGTATACTTGTTGGCGACACCCCAATGATGTCATGCAGTGACCACCTTGTAAGAGTTCCGAAGATACACTTCTGGCACCATATCAACATGGCCTGCACAGTTGCCTGGATGGACTGACCAATCAACTTTGGCATAGGTACACCATGTGTCAATTTTATTCGAAACCGAAGCACTTAACATTAGCAAGAAGAGTGGAATTAGACCACAGTGTTGACTTTGTGATTTCTTAAACCTATTTGTTATGGACATGATTTTTTTTTGTCTCACACACCACTGGGTGTATTATGTTTATGATGCAGTTCTTGCTATGATTGGTCAGTTGTGTGTTTACTGTAGTAATAGGTACCTGTGAGGTGACTACATGTACATGACAAGCCATACATTCCGCATAAAGCCCTGCGTATCCTGTACTCAAGAACACAACTGTTTGCCAAGATCATTACTGGTGAAAGTTAGTTTGCATTTGGGTGCTCTGTCACAAACAGAGGTCAGTTTGATCATTGTTGTGGAGATTTCAATGCCTAGTTGCTTTTTGTTGGAACACGGATGACTTTTCTTCATATTTTGTATTGTTGGCTTGAAAACCGCGTAGACTGTGAACTTTTATCAATGATGAAAAACTGTATGCTGACTAGTGCAAGGATTTTCGAAGACCGCACACTTTCTAGGACTGAAATGATATCAGCGAAATCCATGTACAAGCAATGTGAAAACTGGTGCCACCAAAGACTGTCAATGTTTGTGAAATAGTGTCTCCAGAAATCTGTAAAATAACATGAGATTTGCATCGATTGAGGAATACCTACAATTCTGAAATAATGTCAACCACAATCCATAACAGTAATGTGAAAGTCTCCTCAGCCAAGGTTCATAATGGTTCTATTTGGCCAAAATCACAGCAACAGGAAAACATCAAGAATAAGAAAAAAAGCTCCAGAAAAAAACCAGCCAAGAGAACACAGTGTCTTTTTCCAAATGTTTGCTCTTGTGGGAGAAGCAGTTCTGAGTTATCAATATCCAGTAGAATGTACACTCCGGTTGTTTCATCGGTGGCCAAACCAAGTAAAAAGGTAACATGTATATACAAGGATTGTCATAACTTAAAAAACAACAAAGTGTTTGCTATATGTGTTTAAAAGAAAACAGATAACAGTGAATAGAGGTAGAGCATGTTTATCTTTCTGTTTTTGATCATTAAGAGAAAATTTCAACTGTAGCATAATAGATTTGAAGAAATTTTTTTTCAAGTTTACTTTTCAAATTGATAGTATTATTTTGGCTTTGTAGCTAGCTGTGCTCATAGCCACATCAAGTAAAAAGGTAACATGTATATGAGGATTTTCATGATTTAAAAAAACAAAGTGTTTGTTTTGTGTTTTAATTAAAAGAAACAATTGAGGTAGGGTGTTTAATCTTTCTGTGGGTTGATGGTAAAGAAGACGTTTTTTGTTTTTAAAAAAAACAACTATTTGTACTATTTCA
This sequence comes from Glandiceps talaboti, assembly GCF_964340395.1. Classification (NCBI taxonomy): domain Eukaryota; kingdom Metazoa; phylum Hemichordata; class Enteropneusta; family Spengelidae; genus Glandiceps; species Glandiceps talaboti. The sequence continues at coordinate 15,125,266 of NC_135566.1, read as the reverse complement.
ACTTTCTAGCTGTGCTCATAGTCTAATGCTAAATAGAATAAACGTAGAAATATACAGGAAGGCCAAGTAAATACAGGCTGGTTTTACATTGTGTAAACAATGAACTGGCCAACTATAATCAAAAGGTTACCTTTGTCACGTAAGTGTTTTCTGCTTCTTTTTGGTAGTGCTAGTTAAAAATATTGTTCAAGATAAAGTGATTTTCTTTAGTCCTTGGTATTCAAATTTGGCGTACTGTATGAAAGGTGTGATTTATAATCAAAAGTCTTTACTCAAAAACAGTCGACAGATTCATAGATTCATTCTGACGTCAGTCATCCCTGGCCTCTACAGTCAGCTCTGTGTTGCATCTCAAATAAGGTACATGATGCTGTGTACTACAGTCTCCATAAAGTGAATTATCAATGGGTTTTTTCCTTGTAATTATAGTGCAAGGGTTGGTTTTCCCATAGTTTAATCTAGACGACTATCAAACTGAGTGTTATGTGGTAGTAATGTGTCCTGAAATATATATGCATATTAAGGGAGATAGGGAGTGAAGAAAATCAGACAGCAATACTGTACATAGTAGGAAAAACATTTTCTTACAGTTCACATCAAATTTAGAAAATGTACAAACAGAAATCTGGTCGGTAATATGATTTTAATACATGACCATATGTGTAGAACCATGTACAGCCAGATGGCTAGCTAAGGAACAAGTAATTAGAGAATAATTTATATTACAAACTATCCATTGCTAGGTCCTTCATTGTTACTTAGCGAGGATAAGGTGTGTTTACCATGGCATAAGAACTGTAGCAACAGAGAAGTCGAAATAAAGTCAAATTTACTATGTTTCCTGTCAATTTTATGGTTGTAATTTAAAGTTGGAGTACAAAAAATGTGTTTGGAACTTAGGTAGATTACCTACTACCTGTAAGAAGAATACTTTGAGAACACTTGTAACAAAAATAGGAGAAATATTGTAAAATTTGCTATGTTTCTCGTCAATTTTATGGTCGTAACTTAAGGTTGGAGTACATAAAAAAATGTATGTGGAACTTGGGTAGATTATGTACTACTTGTAACAAAAATGCTTTGAGAATCCTAGTTAAATACAAGAAGGGGGAAAATTCTAAATTTACTATTTCTTGTCAATTTGTAGTCATAATGTATGATTAGCCACAAGAAGAAATGGCGGGAAACCTAGGTGGAGTTTACCTATACTTGTTCTAAATGCTTGTATAGAAAACATTCAGCCACTTTTACAGTCAAAGGTGGGAAGATATATGTAGGCCACATCGAAGTGGGCTGAGCAGTGATGTTTGTTGGTAATGTTTAAAATATCAAGAATAATAGCTAGGTAGGTTTCCCATAATTCAAAGGTGAGGCGGTACATGTAGGGCTGCATACATGTAGACTTTGGACAAGCAGTGGTGTTTTTTGAGAATGTTTAAAATTCAAGAGCTAGAGATGTTTCCTATCATTCAGAAGTTGGAAGGTACATGTGCAATGTATAGACTAGGGCTGGGCAGTGATTTATTTCGTGGGAATATCTCGAATACAGGATTAAAGAGCTAGAGAAGTTCCTGGGCAATCATCGTAAGCATGTATATCAATGACCCTTGTTGTTCTAATTTGACCTAAAATCTGTCCCAAGTACAGTGGAGGTTGTGTTCAAGTGGCCGTGACTGTGTCCACACGGCATCCCAATGAAAGAAATGACCATCTATATGTGTAACAGGGGGTATATCAGTAACACATACCCATCTCTATAATCAATCAACGCTGGTATTCCACTAAAATAACCAACCAATCACTCAGAACGGGAATGCTTCCTTACATTTGTGCTCTTTATTGTGAAAAACTTGCCACCTGGAAAAAGAAACTATTTTTTCAGGTATCACATTTTATTTTTAGTTTAGGTGAAGCATGTCAGTGGTGCATACGTTCCATGTCGTTCCATGACTAAAATAATATACATAGTACTTGTAGAATTATACAATAGGTAAAAGTTATTTCCGGTTCATTATATGTATTTTTCGAAAACTCCATTTCAACTAAATCAAGCCCGTAGGAAAACACTTAATTTCCTGAAGTCAACATGCAGTGCAGTAAATGTTATATTGTGTAATATTTTGAAAAGCAAACTGGTGCAGCTTACAAATCTCACTTCCGTATTTCTTTTTTAAATACCTGAAAAAATTGAAATTAGAGGAAAAGAAATGCTGGTCAAAATTGATTAATGTTTTAACATAATTTCTCAATGTTATTGTACAATACTCAGAGAAAATTAAACCTACACAAAAAATGTCAAATCTTTTCCTTCGACAAACAGTAGATAATATTACTACAAAAATGAAATTTTTGAGAGGACACTGCTATGCTATATTAACCCTGTTTTCAGCTGAGATGTAAAAAATTATAGGAAGTACTGAAGGGTAAAACCTTTGCCCCACCAGTGGTAAAACTTGCAAGCCATGATCTTGACAGTCAAACTGTTATACTGCCCTCTATTGGCAGAGTCTGAATCGCATTCATCCATTCAGAGCTGAAGTGTATGTATACCTGGTACTTGTTGTGAATAGTAAACAGTGTTGAGTTGTTGTGCAAAGACCAGCCAGTCCCAGTAGAATTCAAACTAAGACCACCAGCAATGTAGTTTGAAAACAAGCACCCGTATTATTAGGAATGATTTTGCATGGTTTTTAAATATTGAAAATCCTTGCACTCTCTCTCTCCATCAACAGTAATGCCACAAAAAACAGACCAAAAATTTGTTGGGACTTTTTTGAAATTTCATAATAGAGATTCATTAATTAGAAGGAAGATTGAAAGGAAAAGTAAATGAAGTGATGATACGTGCATCTTTCAGCACTGTGTATACATCACTCACTCAAGATGACCATGTTATGACCTTTACACATCAGTGAGAATATGATGTTCCTCCTACAGAGCATGCATAAATGAGGAATGCGTGAAAGGTGTTGCCAAATTTATCTAGCACAGGTAGTACAATGTAGTGGGTAAATAGACCATAGTCTACAAAGACAATAGTAGTTTCTGGTAAACAGAAAACAAGTACATATGTATTCATGATCACACCAACTATTAGATCCAGTTACAACCCCACGCAACGATGTTGTACGGTTGGCCAGATATTTGATAAGTGAAAGGTGGGCCAGATATTTGACAAGACTAGTGCAAGGTTGGCAAAAACATTAGCTGGGTTCACCAAACATTTGGCAAGTGACTAAATATTAGACAAGTACAAAATGGCCAGATATTTGACAAGTGCAAGGATAGCAAAACATTAGCTAACTGAGACAAACATTTAGCAAATGTAAAGTGGGCCAAACTTTTTACAAGTGCAAGGTCAGTCAAATGTTACAGAAGTACAAGGTGGGCCAAAAGATTTTGCAAGTTCATGGTGAGCACATGCATTTGGCAAACTTCTGCAAGGTTGGCAAACATTAACTAGGTGGGTTAGCAAACATTTGGTAAGTGTATGGTGGGTTAATCAGTTGATACGTACAAGGTAGGCCAAGTTTTATTGCCATTTGGGTTGTCAACTAGTAACAAATTATGACTGGTTTATTCCATGTCTTGTCTGCGTACATCTCCAGCCCCATACACATACCGTAAACCTACATATTTTTTCACCACTAGAAACTTTTGCGATTTTCCAATCTTCAACTAGTTCCCAAAGACTAAAGTTTTACACATTACTAAGCCCTATGCACTGTTTATGTGCACAGAGGCATTTCAGTTACTACATTTTTAACGTTTTTTTTTTGTTTTCCAGCAAAATTAGTGAAAAGAAGTATTTGGTGAAAATTACTATATTTGCATTATACATCAACATTTTATAATGAGTACTGAAATATTGTATTTTGACTGCTTCCATATATGGAGGTCATGGTTAATAAATTTCTAGTATGTATACAGCTGGAAAAAGTTAAACTTGAGTGTAATGTATTCAGCTGGAAATACTTGACATTCAATGTCGAAAGTCACTGTACTGTTAACTTACACAAGTCCTTCACACCCAACAGTTTAGTCACTTGACTTTCAAAACGCTACCGTTCACATCTACAGAAATAAGGGTAAACATAAGAAATGTGTAGGATACATGATGTGAGTCTTCTCTTGCTCTGTCACTTGAAACAAAATTGATGTGAGGACTACGTGGGTTCATCGGCTTCTTTCTGGAGTTTACATGTCACACAGACATCTGAGATATAAAGAAAGAATCGACTCGCAAGACAGTGATACACTGTATTGTTACCTAGCACACCTTCTGCAAATATAGAGACATTTTGCAAAACGAGAAAGAAATCTACTCAACAATAAATCTACTTTATAGATATCTTGTTTGATTGACATGATTTATAACCTTGGTTCTTAGTAAATGAAATATGAAAATATGATTTTGATAAATATGACAAATGATAGAATCTATATGACTGGGTATGCCTTGAGTTATACATCTGTATAGCTTATGAAGGTACATAGTTTTATGATTCGTACATTCTCTTTCTTTCAAGCAAAGTGAAGAAGCACTTCTGAAACTTGAACTTTTAATGTACACATACATGCATGTACGTTTTGTAGTTGGAAGAGAAATAACCGTACCGGTTAATATAGCCTGTTCACTGTGCTGTTGTGATAGCTGTCGTACCTCCTAGCACTCGTATCCAACGCTTGTCCTGATTACTGTGTTAATACGAGGGCTAGGAGATATGACAGCTAATGATGTACAGTGTAACGCAATAGTGTAGTGATCAGGCTATACCCCGATACATGTTGTAACATACAGAAATTATTGGATGATGATTTAAAAAGAGGACTTGAACTGACATTCAAAACTTGTGGAATACATGTATATAGTATTATTGCAGTGTTGATGCTAAGTTTTGAAAATCCTGGTGAAAGAGAAAGAGATATCACATAGTAAAAAAGATAGTGTACATGTACCTGTCATTCATGATATTTTGGTAGGGAAGTGTAGAAAAATGCAGGTAGATTTTACCTAGTAAGTATTCACATACTGATAACAAGGGTATTGTCTGTGTGTGTGCACTGAAATGGTGTCAAACCTATATGCATACAATTGTATATACATGTGTACACCCTGTGGTCAAAATGGGGAGGAGGAATACCTACAGTAACCTTCATCACTCTTTTCAAACTAATATGTTTGACAACATTGTGTAGATGACTGATGGTGTATCTATATGCAGTATGTCCAGTTCACTGAATGTTGAATACGTTGTCAGTACAGTAAAGTACAATGTACCTACAGAACAAAATGTGAATTGAAGCCTTCAGGAGTTGAACAAAAAACTAGTACACACCTTGTATGTACTGATGTGTCAAACAAGTGTCTATGTTATGAGTACTTGCTATACAAAATTATACGATAAGTTCCTAGGTGTGTACAAACTGACACAGTGGTACATTTGTACACACTGATGACAGATTGGGAAAAAGTACTCTTAAAGTACTGTCTGTAGTTATAGTTCCTGAACTTTGTACGTCATCTGTTCAACTCAAAATTGACTGAAACAGTATCATCATACATGATGTATCTCAAAATATACAGCTTTCCTATTTATCATATGATTTACAATGTATATGGGTGTGGATACGTGATAAATTATACCTCAAGAATTCCTTTTCAATTGTCTAACCCAGTGTCAGCCATAAGGTTAGCCTGGTGTTATATGTTAACACTAGGTTGATAAAGGTGTATCAGTAACCCTTCCAGTTGCTAACACATGCTAATGTTATTGCCAGTCCAATGTTTAGCATTAAGCTAGCTAGCTAGCCGAGTCAGAAACTGATTCTTTGGCTTTACTGTGTTACAATAGGACATGTAACCTCTCTTGTTATTTATATAAGTAGGTTTGCTTCAAAACTAATTTGAAAACCAGCAACAACTAGTGTAATCTAAGTAGTGACATCCCCAAGTTCACACTACTTGCAGTACTTTCTACAGTAGACATGCAATATCGCCCTCTATCAGCCTACCTGTGAATAAACAGTGGCAGAGTCATTGACCCAATGGAAACGAATATTTGTAAAATAACGACAAAGAAAAGACAACACTTCTGTTTTAGTTTGAACGTTAAATTCTGATCATACTTCAGACCTAGGTTTATTGATTTGCGAGGGTTAATGTTTTGGCCTTGGTATGCAGCAACTTCCTAAAACAATAGATAGGTATTGATTTGTTTGCCAGTTTACTAAGTAGCGTTTAAACAGACTTATGCCATAATGTACTGTTTTCTGTCAACTCTATTACTGATGCTATTATTAGCATTGGAAAAGAACCAAACAGAAATGTAAATGAAATTTAGAATGAGGCAGTGTGGTCAGAAATGAGACCCAGAAAAAGTAATGTGAACATGCAAATTTCCACTGAAGACTAATGGTCGATTTAATTTGCTGGAAACCAAAGTGGAAAATTAATTAGTGACCAAATGTTTTTTACATACACACAATGTATTAGGCTCAGTAATTTATAAAAAAGTCTGCTAACTGGGTGAAAACTGTAAAATGGCAAAAGTTTGTTTTTCCAAAAGTATCCGGGTTGAATTAAAAACCAAACTCTTTGGCGAATGTTTTGCAATATATCAGTATGGATTCCCTGGGTGATTAACTTTGATTCATTTGAGAAAATAGCAGGTGTAAAATTTCAGTCAGTTATAATACATATAATTATGTCTAAATAGCTTAATTAATGGAAAATTTACAGATTTGAGGAAAGGAATTCTGAATTATTTACAACAAGGGTGAGTGCGGAAAGATTAACAAAGGTCAGAGTTCCGCAAATGTCAAATGGTCACATTATCAACTCTTGTCATGAGAGATACAAAAACCCTGTGTAATACAATGTGCAATATTGGTATTCCAAAGGCGTGTGTTGTCAAAAATTCCTGAATTCATGGTACATGTAACTGTCAGACATGAAATGTACTCTCAGTACAGTATAATTTGAGTAGTATGAATCATACTATTCCATTTATACTATGAGAGAGTACATTGTGGATTAAAGTGGTCATACGGATGAGGATTTAATATTTATTTTGGATTTTCAATTTATAAAATAATTTTGTCATGGCTTCCTATTTGAAAAATCAATGTGAAACAACATATATGAAGTCCTTGTTTGTAACTCAGCAAATTGCAAAAGATAAATATATGTGTAAAATATTTGTTATTGTACATACAATAACAAACGTTTTACACGGTTTTTAGCTTTTTACAAGCTATTGAGTGACTTTGTCAATGTTGTTTCACATTGATTTTTCAAGTATGAAGCCATGATAAAATTGTTTTGTACATTGAAAAGCCAAAATAAATACCCTAATCCTCATCCATGTGGCTACATTAATGAGAAAAATTGACAATAGAGTAATTTTAATTGATACCTGTTATCCCCTTTTATCACAAGAAAAAAATGTTCTCAAATTCCCAATCTCCTCTAGTTCACCATCAAGATTCTGAAATTCATGACAACTACAGTTTTTGTATTAATGATATAATTTCACAAACTGTGCTATTTTCACAACTGTGCTATGTACATGTATAAACAGATTCCAGATTCTAGTTTCCAGAGTTTACTGAAAAAAAAGGGTCATTAAATGTATCTAGTTGGTACATTTTACTGGATGGCTACTGTTCTTTTATCAAGGGTGTACAAATGCAAGTCCCAGGGGGAAAATGTGCAATTTGTCATTAGTCTTTTAGTTGTGACTGGTTTAATGGCTATGTCGGCTCTACTTGAACTATGTGCAACGATTGAAACCTTTCAACGCAGTCGTGAATTGTGTTATGCAACAACAATACTCACTAATTGGTACCGTTAGTGTTAGACGACTACGGCCCTACCCCTGACATGTAAAGAGTTGGCCAATTATCCAACACACTGAACATCAAGCAAGAAGTCTTCGCTTACTTCTATCTTCTGTCTGCTGTAAATAAAGGCAATCCTTTCACAGACTCAGGGTTGTCGCCATCATTTGAAAATATAGAATAGTCTTTTATTGTACTGTGCTTTTTGAGTGACATTTCAAAAGTCAACTCGTGGTCTGATGTAAAGAAAACAGATATTGAGAAAAAGGAACAAAAAGTTACCCTTAGTGAATATGGACGCATGCAGGTCAAAATGAAGTAGGTGTGTTAGTGTGAGATAGTCACAGAGATGATGGTATTTCACCATATTGAAGACGAAATCAGGTCATCAGAAACAACTCTGACTTTGGCTAGCCTTGTCCAGAGTTTGAAACATCCATGTTGTGTTTTCGTAGCCGTCAGAAAGTGCTATATCAAAAGTTTGATAGACTCGACTCGTCCAGCGTGAAAAACTTGGTGCTGTAAAGTTGGCATTGTCACACACTGCTGTATGACGAGTTTGATAGACTTATCCAGAGTGAGAAATTTGGTGCCGTAAGGTAGAGCCATCAGCCAGTGCTGTATCATGAGTTTGATAGACTCATCCAGTGTGGGAAACTTTGATGCCAGGAGTGAGCGTCAGAAAGTGTTATATCAAATTTTTTTGATAGACTTGTCCATTGTGAGAAATTTGGTGTCGTAAGTTGGAGCTATCAGAAGTTAAAGTACTATAGGACGACTTTAATAGACTCATCCAGAGTGGGAAACTTGGTGCTGTAACTTTCGTAAGTTCGAGCCATCAGACAGTGCTGTATCACAAGATTAATTTACTGGTACAGTTTGTGAAACTTTCATGCTGTGAGTTAGAACCAATAGAAATCACTATGTCTTGAGTTCGACTGGACAAGAGTAAGAGATACCATTCCTGTAGAAAGAACCTTGTATCATGATTCAACATTGCAAGAATGAAAAATACCAGTCCATGAAGTAGATCTGCCAAAAAGTATCATATCGCAAAATCAGCTGGAGAAATTAAAAGTAATGTCCTGAATGCCAGCCAGTTCATGGTTCATCTGTTCGTGAAAATGAATTGCCATGGGAAATATGGCGAGACTAAATGTACATAAGTTGTGAAGTTGTGAAGCTGTGAAGCAACTATGTATTAGTCATCAGAAACCATTGTATCTCAAATTTGTATGAATACACCCAAAGCAGCATACTTGGCAAAAGGATGACCAACAGAAACCATGATACACCAGTATCACCACAGGTAGAAATTTGCGTTAATCTAATTAAATGTCACTTTTTTTAATAGCATATATTCTTTCTTGCCTCTGTTTTAACATGTCACAGATTCCTTGAAGTTGTAGCATTCTGAGGACTTCCACATTTGTGTACAAAACTCCCTAAAATTAGTAAGAAATAGTTAGATTATGTGTGTGTAGCAGGTGTAAGACACCTACACCTACATGAAACCAACTGCTTCTTTCTTATCTGCTTCTTGGGAGAGGAAATGCTTTGTTAGAAGTTGTTGAAGATCAGAGTTGTTGTCTGCAGAAACTGCAAGATTGTATCAAGGGGTGTATCAACAGCCGTGGGGTTATATCATTAACTCACGGGGATCAAATCTAACTGTGTAAGAAACAAGAATCCGAGGGAGTTGACTTTGGTGGGGATGTAAAGCCATTCATTCTTATTAGTCAGAATAAACACATGCTGACATTGGTGAGATTAAATCCCATTTCATTAGATTCTCGTCCAAACTACCATACTGAATGAACTTAATCGGACTGACCATCAGCCCTACAGGCGTAGATTACACTGCGGTGGACACGTTCAGAGAAAGGTCTTTGATGGTGTTGTAAAGGCGTTTCCTATACAGCAGCTGTGTTGTAAAGATGGCCAGAGGGCTGCCACAGAAATATGTTAGGTGTAATTCAGTGGAAAGAAAAGTGTTCACGATTTTGAGCTTGATTGGGGATTATAGGGTTCAAATTTGCAAACTGAACAGATACTGTGTTTAACATGAGTATACATGACATTCTCTGTCTGTATGTAGTCGGAAAAAAGAATGCTAAAGCTTTGAAATGGAAGATTTGATGCGTTTTGAGATTCTTGTAGTTGACATAATAACAGTGCCTCTCAAATGGTTGTTTGGATGAATAGATTACAAAACGTGTAATTGTAGGCAGGCTGATGGCTCGTAGCATTTAGAGTCCAGAATTAACAAAGCGACATCAGAGAGTTTGTAGTCTTACAAAAGCTATTCAAGAAGATGTCTGGCAAAATTGAAAAACACCGGTCCAATATGCATGTCTGGTGTTTAACTCTACCTGTGTTTGTAACTCAAACAAAAAGAAAAGGCTGTTCAGCTGCAGGTACTTGTATATGCTGCAGCAAAGGCCATGGTTCGTTTCATTTTTCAGTGCAATCACATTGTTAAAAAATATCAACCAGGCCAAGTCAGTGTTTTTGTTCAGTTAGTACATGTAAGTATTAAAAGCAAATCTACCTGAGTTCCCCAGGTGTTTTCCCAGGGTTCAATCTCTAAGATTAATGTGTAAGTTTTACCATGTTTCTCCCCTTCCGTTACCAGGATTCCCCAAACTTAGTAAAAGCATTGCTAGTAATTCTATAAATTTGTATGTACATGTATCATTTGTAGTACTTCAAGGCTTTAGGAAAATAAAAATTTTCTGATATTACATCATTTCTAAGGTTTCTTTGTACAAAGAATGCCTTGATGATGGAAAAGATGATCGTTTGCTGGTCTAGTAATTGTACATGTGGTCATTTTCTACGAACTTTCTCTCCACTATATAGTCCACTGGCTGTTCATACTACCGACAGCAATAGTTGAATACTATTGGAGCGTTTATATAAACATGATGACGTTATCGCATCCTCACTTTCAAACTAGAGTTTGAGTTTGTAGTACACTGAATGCAGTAAGTAATTATATTTACAACTGCCTCTCAGTGTATGGTGGATTACTACTGACATGCGCTGTTCACCCTTTCCCCAGCAGGAGATTTAGCTAGATTTTTGATAGACTTTGTCCATTTGACTAGACATGGAGAAAGAGATTGTAGAGAACGACCACACATATAGTTACTGGACTTAGCGTTTTCTCTTTGTATGATCTATGGATTATGGTGATACATGTTTTGTAGATCCATGTGGGTCTACTAATTTACAAGTAAGGTACCTATTAATTTAACTGTTCCATGTTTTGTGGATCCTTGTAGACATAATTCACACCTACTCATCACTTAACAGTATATCACTATTTAGTATCTGTTGTTTTACTAATGATACACCACACAATTAACAGGAAGTCTGTCTTGATCAAGAAAACAGTCTTTCTTGATTGAGAAAACAGCAGGTGTGATGGTGAGATACCAGATAAAGTAACAAGTATGTGATGATTATAAACTGTGATGAAGTTCATTAGTGAAGGAAGATCGTTAATCATGCCAGTGTGTCTTGAGAAGATGTACAAACGTTTGTATAAATTATGTCACTACTTCATTGGAAACATTTCAAGATTTTTCGTAGAATGTGATTCATGCTTCTTGTATTTTGAAGAAACAAAGAAGAATGTTTTAAGAATATAACAAGAAAGTTTTACTGACTAGATGTGCTGTCAGTCATCCTCCTCCCCCCCCCCCCCCCCAGAAAAAAGGAAATAAATAATCAGAGGTCAACAGACATCTGCAGAATAGTTCAAGAAATAAGTCATACCTTGGCTGAGGTCAAAGGTCATTATCCTAAGATGAATCAGCCTGTAGTCTTGGATTTCCTAAATTTTCGTGTGAGCTGTTTTGTGGTACATGTACAATATGTTAGCATGATGTAGGTAATAATGAAAGGTAGAAATAAATCATAACTATTAAGAGATAGCCAGAGTTGCTATGATCGCTCATATAACATTAGTGGGTTTTTAGTGAAAAAAACATATCCCAAACAACATGTACGTTGATGTGTTTCACTGAAGAACTATTGAAAAGAAAGTTTAAAAAAAGAAAAACTGCAGGATATGAAAATGAACTCAGTGTACTTAGAAGGTAGATTGTGGGCATGAATTATATATCACATGATGTGAAATCTACATTTCAATGCTGAATATAATTATAAAACATGAATGACTTAGTGGTATATTCCTGGGGGGTGTGATTTTACTATGTACATTGTATGGAAATCACTGTATGTGTTTTCTACTGTGTGTATGCTAATAACAGTCTAGAACAGTTGTACACTGAACTAGATGTAGGACTGGACATCATAAATATTTTTACAAGGAAGTGTTTGTATATACTAAATCATAACTGAAGGAGTAATAAATATATATTTTTTTAAATGTTTATTTATCCTGAAGGTCATTAGGTCAGATTGGAAGTATCATGTGATAACTCTGTTTGTGCAGTTTCATGAAAGAAATGGTTGAGTACAACTCTACCGTACCCAAAAAAAATTGAGAGCAAAAAATGGTATCTGAATGACCCATCGTTCATCAATGCAGAGACTGTGAACTCTGACCTTTGCAAACACTCTGACCTTTGTTATGGTCTAGTAGTAGACTACACAAGTGAAAGCAAAAAATGGGAATTAAAATAAACAAACATGGACTTGTAAACTCACAGGATTGGCATTGATGGATGGATGGATTGGAAATGTAAGGATGCGTGAGATGGGTATGTTAAGACTTTGTACAGATTGATGCAGTACATTAGCAGTATATTGTATCAAAACAAATACACATGTAAAGCAGTATTCAATTTCTGATTTTGCAGTATTTAGGTCAAAAGAAAAAAAAGAATAATTGTTTCTGGTTGGGAAATTTTAAATTCTCAACAAACATGTCACTCAATCTACTAGTGCTATTTATGAGTTACTGTTCTTTTTATTTAGTACTTTAGAGCAAGTCACGTGTATAAGTGGGGCAGATGTCATTTGCTTGTTCATGATTGGCTCTACAGTTGTCTCCACTGAAGAAGGGAGGTTTATTTTTGTGTTTGTTACCCCCCCCCCCCTCCTCCATCATTTCAGAAGTAAAATAACAAAGGGGTAGGTCTAGACTGTCGACAGTCGTTCGTGCCTTTTTTCGCTACATTTCATCTAAATCAAAGTCGTTGCCTCGCTCCATAGCACTGGATAATGCATACTGATAGGAACTGCCATTGCTGAAGGCACAAACGACTCGCACTCACTGATCAGTACGTGGTTATAGTATTGCTTCAGATCGGAGCGAGGCAGCGACTTTAGTTTTAGATAAAAAGTAGCAAAAAGGCACGAACGACTGTAGACAGTCTAGGGTAGGTCAGGGAAATTGAAATACCGTATATGTATTTGACAGACTGAATACCCAGAGTTCACTTCAGGTGATATGGGTGACTTGTCATACAGATGGCAAGTTCCTTTGGTTGTCAAAACACAACACCGTGTTTGAGTTTTGAATGTGTCTCCATGAATGCAATGTGAGAATCGTTGCAAAAGTTTATCAAAGGAAAAGGTCACTTGTAAGCTTGGATGATTTTTCTGTTAACATTTCATCGTTGACATAGCCTAAAGGGTTTGACCTGGTATTTGAATTACATATTAGAAGTTGTATGAGATTGTTGACTCTTCAGTGTCTTCCAGTATGTATCAGATGTCTTGGTGATAACCTATCTATAACTGTATGTTTTAAACATGATCCTTATCTCACCACTGTTGTGTACCTCAGTATCCACAAATTGGGGTGGGGTGGGGGTCGAACGGAGGGAGGGGTGTTGTTCCTCAAAGTTGTATGCGATTGTTGACTCTGCTGTGTCTTCCAGTATTTATCAGTGTGTATCAGATGTCTTGGTCATAACCTATCTATCTCACCACTGTTGTGTACCTCAGTACCCACAAATTGTGGTGGGGTACGGTGGGGGAGGGGGGAGGGAGGTGTTCCTCAAAGCTATATGAGATACAAATGTAGTTGACTACTATGATCTCGAACATTACATGTATCAGCTCTCTTGGTGACAAAAAGGGGTAGGGAGTTGTCCTGCAAATAAATTGTAGATAATATTCAGTGGAGGAATGCAAATATAGCAGGGATGGAATCCTTCAATTTATGTAAATATGCCATGCTGGAGGGTGGTAATCCAGGTGGGAGGGGGGGGGGGGGGGGGGGGGGGGTCCTCAAAGAAAATATGGGTTATAACATCAGTAGGAGAATAGAGGGTAGTCATGGTGTTGGATGGTAGTAGGTGAAAGCCCACAAATAAACTATATACAACTTACAAGTATGTCATTATATGCAAATATATTTATGGAGGGATGAATGGAACAGAACCTCCCAAATGAAGTATATCTAGCTGTCTGGGAGGGGTAGGGGTAGGGGTAGGGGGAGGATTGATGAATGGAACAGAACCTCCCAAATGAAGTATACCTAGCTGTCTGGGAGGGGTAGGGGGAGGATTGATGAACGGAACAGAACCTCCCAAATGAAGTACCGGTATACCTAGCTGTCTGGGAGGGTTAGGGGGAGGAGTGATGAACGGAGCAGAACCTCTCAAATGAAGTATACGTAGCTGTCTGGGAGGGGTAGGGGGAGGAGTGATGTTTTACAGATCGTATGTCATAATAATGGTGTACTCATAAAGTGGGGAAATCAAATATCCTCAAAAAAGGAGAACACATATTTATCTGTTGTGTGCCAGTGTAACTAGAATTATAATACATGTGATAAACTGACCAGGTTATGAACAGGAAATGATTGTGAATAATATATATTGGTTATAATTATTATGAGCATCACTGATACATAGGTCAGAATCAGGTCATGTTAATAAAAATTAAACATATACTATCAGTCAAAATATAAATTTTACAAGGTAGGAAAACTCAGAATCACTTCCTTGTTTTATTAAAAATGGAACAAATATTGAAATAATTGAAACCAAATATTTGATATTTCCTGTGTTGCCAAGTTGTGTGTATGTGTGGGGGTGGACATATGTTTTGCTCAATAATAATCCGAACAAACCATATTTCATCATTATTTCTGAAATTAAATCTATTGAATACTGTTTTTATTGTATTTGATATTTATTACAGGTGACTCTTTATGGTGATTTTTTATCAGAGATTCTTGTTTATCATTAGTGAGTTTTATTACATCGGACTCTTTTATTGTCGGTGACCTTTGTGACACTTTTATTTTTTTATTGTGTGTTTTCACTAGTACTAGTAGTAGGTTTTATTGCGTTTGTAGTGTTCAATGCCGATGAACTTTTAGGATATAATGGCACTTGTAAAATTTTCAAGACTTTAGTACTATTATTGTTATTCCAATTATAGGATTGATCTAGTAGCTGCTTTAGGTATTTACGACACTTTGACCATTCTGAAGGTTTTTCTTCTCAAAAAATCTAAAAAGATAAGATTTAAGAAATGCCACAAACAAGAATAAAGCAGTGAAATACAATACAGTAGTCTGTGAAGTGGAAAGCGTTCATTGGAATCTCTCACTTTCCTTTCAAATTCA
Source organism: Glandiceps talaboti (assembly GCF_964340395.1). Classification (NCBI taxonomy): domain Eukaryota; kingdom Metazoa; phylum Hemichordata; class Enteropneusta; family Spengelidae; genus Glandiceps; species Glandiceps talaboti. The sequence continues at coordinate 15,109,866 of NC_135566.1, read as the reverse complement.
AATGAAACAGTTGTTTCCGTCACACTTCAAACAATATCATTTCATTTACAGTAACCCACCGAGTGTCAATATTGCTAATAAAAGGAAAATATGTAGGCTCAGTTCCAAGCTGTGCATGTAATAACTTGTCTTTTGTTTTTTTTCTGCTAGTACTGTTAGATAATACTATCATATCATAGCTGTGATTTCAATGGCCATTGACACTTCATTGACAAGTAGAAGACAAAGCCCATTGTATGTTTGCCTGCTTTTATGTAAATCTCAACAGTAAAGAAATATGTCTGCTACCTTTTCTGTATTTTTTTTTTGCTGTGAATATCACTCAATCAATCAGTACTTAAAAAAGTCAGCCTGGAGTCTAGAATAGGGATTAGCTGACAATCACTTCATCTGTTGTGAGTCATTGTGACGGCATTATATACACAGGTTATCCTTGGGAAAATTTCCAATCATTCCTGAATAAATGCATGGAAAGCTGGAAGCATGTATCTATAATCGAAAAGATCATACATGCAGTACTTATCTCGCTCATGTTTGTGTCAATTTTTCAGAGGTTGCAAGGGTTTCGGCGATATTTATGTCTTATGACATTATTTATTTAGAAATTTTGTGAGATGAGACCTGGGAGAGGGTTTTTTGTAATGTTGACTGACATGCAATGAAAGTATTGTATATGATTTTACTGAATATGTATCAGATACTGAAATCAAAATGAAACTATTTTAGCCACAAATGATTTGCTCTTGGTATGAAAGTTGAGGTTTCATTCTAACAGATTTTATATCTTGGAATTTGTCATTCTGCTTGTGCTTAGGCTTAAAAAAGTCACAGAGTTTGTATTTACCATGGGATGTTCTTTCACCGAAAGTTTTGTCTTCTTGATATTTGATATTGAGTCAATCTCAAACTAGATGACTCATAAGTCTATAATTACTGCCCCTCCCAAGTTATGTCCTCCTCTTTTGAGATTATCGAGGAATGTAAATATTGTCCCCCATTTTAAGTTTTGACAACATTAAAGTTTATTTAGTTGAAATTCCACGAATAGGTCATGTAAATGTGAGTGAATACAAGTCAAACCTGTCAAAGTTAAGTTTTTATGATATGAAATGAATTGTGTTTTTTCTCATAGTTAATCGTTCATTTTGACTGCAATGTAAACCAGGTCCATGCACTGGCTATTGTGGTGTTCTTTCATTGAGCTCCATACAAGTACATGTAGTACTGAAATAACACCACAAAGGCATTGTAGTTACAACAAGACCAACTGTAGGGTTCATTTCAATAGTTCTGATCACTTGTTTGTCGCCAATTTCAATGACGTGTTTGTCACAGTTTTGCCTTTTTTGTTTCTTTATTTTGTGCATGTAACAGTTGACAGTACCACAACATGTTGGGTTTTTATCGTTGCATCAAAAGATCACACAATACGTTCATTTCATTGGACTTGTAGATCTAAGAACACACAATGCATTCATCTCATTGGAAATGTACATTAGGGTTTAGTTCTACACAATGTGTTTATCTCAATTGAAACAGACATTAGATTCATTGTTTTGCCACGGGAGCTTTTATAAAGTAAATCACGCCTATTGCGCAGAAAGCAGAAGTCTGAAGTCATTTGAAACTTATCGTATACAATTGGTGTTTACTGCAAACCTTTGCTGAAATTTTTAGTATTCAAGTAACGAAGAAAATGAAACGCAGAAAATGGAATACATTTGCCTGTTTGTATATATTCAACTGATGCTTTGACCACAAATTCTAACTTAATGTTGTAAGGAATGGTGGTAACTTTTACCTGGAATAGCCCTAGCAAAGAAATCTTGTATCATCTAAGATGGAGATTAAAACAGTGGCTCATTATATGTAGACATCTATTTTGGATTCTTTGACCAACTCTTCTACAACATTAATATCAATGCAGAGTGCAAAAATGTGTTTGCTTTCAGATTTATTAAAATTATTTAGTAAGTCAAACTCTATTGAAAGTTCAAAAAGTTCAGCCCAAAATCTGGTAAATTAAAATTAAAAGATTAAATAGCAAAATTAGAAAAAATTGTACATTTTTTTTTCAGTTTGAAAGAACCATACGTGTTATTGTGAGGTTTCTAAGCCACAGGCTACTGCTAATATAATATGCCACAGTTTTTTGTGGGTTTATTTACCCTTCACCTCCCTATGGAGTAATGGTATGTGCCAGAGAATGAGAGCGTAGTAAAAATCAGACAAAGTTTTCTTATTCTGCTCCGCCTTGTGTATGTTAATACAGCCAATAATGGCATTGGTGTGGAGCTAGCTAGCTGTAAGCAGTGGTTGTCACAATGTACAAAAACAACTGTCAGTCTGTGTACACACAGTGAAAATAACTGAATAAGTAGAGAGTCTAGCCTTCAATGGACTATACCGTCGTGTTGGAAAGTGTAGCAGCAGTGTTGGATAGGCAGTCAACTTTTTGTCGTAGGTTACTCTCTGTTGGGATTTCAGAAGTGTGAAGTTCAGCGTTGAGTAGACTTGACCTTGGAGATGACAGCCGCAATTTGGAGATAATTACTGGATGTGTGAGATATGGATACTGTGGTTTTTTTGTGTACTGATGGCCGTTGCATAAGCTGATCACTCAAGGTGTACAGAGGTATTGTTAAGCTCATACCTGAGGAGTGTGGCTGTATACAGCTGATATATATTAAGTTACCACCGCTGCGAAAGCAATCATTCTGACATCCAAAATGTGAATTCTGTGTTCAATGAAGCCACAGCTGTTGGATGTGCGTTGTTGTAGTTTTCGCCATCACAAAGGTGAATCGGAAAGTAGATTTCATCGCGTTGTGTTGTCCAGTTGTATTTCATCATGTTGGTTCGCGTTGTCAAATTATAAGCAGGAAGATAAACACTGCATCTGCATGAGTATGGAACCATTTTGAAAAGGTGACATTTTCATTTAAAATTGGACTGCTTAAATCTGAAAGGTGATACCCGATGGAAAATATTTGCTAAACTTAAGCAAGTGGTCTGGCATTTTCAGCACTATTAATGTTTACAAGGTGAACAAAAGCGCCACCCGGGTTACAATGTATCGACTTGATTGTCTGTATACTCTGCTGCACCGTTTAACGCAGTGGTAATGATTTCTTGTGATGTCATATGCAGTCGTCTTAAATGTGTGAAAGTGGAGATTTCATCGCAGGCATTGTAAAACATTATGATGAAATGGCAGCCAAGAGAAAAGGTAATAGATTTGTCATTCTACCCTTGATGTTGTTTTTTTTTATGACGTGTTATTGATTTTTGTATTTGTATAATGCTGCCAAGCATACAGTACTTTTAAATGACACGCTAACATAATTCTATGAATACAGCATCAATGAAACAGGAAAATAGGTTTTAATTTTCCCCCGAGGGTACAGTAGTGGCTTTACAGTACATGAAATTAACTCACTTATTTTAATATACATATGTGAAATTGACCAACGCATACTTGAAATTCACCAACTTATTGATAAGTATGTGAAATTGGCCAATTTATTTTCAAGGTTATTGTTAAAATGATCATAAAAAACACTGAATGGAGAGAAAATCTTGAAACACAATATTTGGATTGTATTAAGCAAAATACTTGTAAGCAGGTATGATTTTTCTAAGACTTCTAAATCATAATATTCCAATTTCTGTCAAACTTTATTCACTGATACATCTTTTGGATCCAGATTTCCATTCTTAATTAGTTAATATCATACTTTTCATGTTATTGAATGGATTTTTTAAATTGAAATTTATCATATTTCTTATTGAGTTAATAGTGCACATAGAAGACAGCTATATGCATGAAAACAGTCAGTGATAGTGAATTGTGTGTCCCAGTATAGGGCTAACTAACACACATACCGGTGCACAGTGTGTATTGTAACTAGCTGTCAGTTTCTTTGTAATCCTTTAACAATGTCTTCATCATGTCTTTAATGGCAAGCAAAGTGTGGAACACGCACGACTTTTGAAAGGGGAGTTACATGTAGATCATACTCTGCAGAGATTTCAATTTGTAGATTGCATGTTGATTAGCTGTGTCTGTTTATAATCATATAAAAAGTGTGATTGAAAGTTCAAAGTTACATGTATGTTGTTGACATGGTGAACTTGAAGTACACCCATGATCATTACTTTGTTACATTTCATTTCCACAGGGAATTTTACTGTGTGCACAATACTTTTGCTAAGGTTTATAAGAACATTTGTAACAGACAGGGAGATCCAATTCTGGTATTACTAGGTATTTATAGCTCCCATACTTTGAACCATCTTATTCATACATAGGCTTAGCATACCTGGTTGAAAAAAAAAGCATGGTGAACCTAAGTACAGGTATGTTTTTACCAACTGATATATTGCCTCCAACAAAACATTGTATACTGGTACATGTACCGACCAGGACTAAGAAAATGTTTGTTTCTCTTGTAGTCAGTGTATTTCCTACCCTACCCCTTCCCCTATACCACCACCACCACCACCACCACAACCCAGAAAGAGAGTTGATAATCCAAGACCATAGACCTTCCATGCTATTAAGACCCAGTACTTATCCTTTCTAAGTATCATAACAGTGTCTACAACCACTGACGCTATCTGTAGAATTTAGTCCCCAAGTTTGTCATTGTTTGACAACAAGGTATTATAATGCCATTGTTACTTGGATCTAGGATAACTGGTTCAACATAAATCCTTAGTAAAGACTAACCAACAAGATTTGCTAAGATAACAATCCATGTTTTTGCTTTAGGTTGGGGAACCCGGTAATAGAATGGGGGAATAAGGTAAAACTGACATAGTTTCCAATACATTATACCATAATGTTGGTGGAGAACCCCAGTGAAATGAACGGGGAACTCAGGTAGATTTTACTTGCTTGCCACCCTAAAAACACTGATAACTAAATGTCTGTCATCTGCAAAGTATTCCCAATGAATAAGAAGTTTCAAGACTGGTTCCATTGTTATAGTAGATTTATTTTGGGAGGGGACACATTGTAAGTTTACATAACAAAGATTAACCCTTTGACATTAGACTGTATAGACACATAGCCATGGAATTCCTAAAAAGCCTTTTCATGTTTCTTACATTTTGTTCCAAGAGTCTGTTGATTTCTAATATTATCACAAAATCTGTTGATTTCTAATGTTTCCATGATTCTGTTGATTTCGAATATTATCACAAAATCTGTTGATTTCTAATATTTCCATGATTCTGTTGATTTCTAGTATTATCACAAAATCTGTTGATTTGTATGATTTATGGTTTAATTTCACGTGTGCATGTTTTGTTCATTAAGTACTTAGTATAATTTCAAGCAAACACATCATTTCTAAGAACAGGAAATGTAGATGTTTGTCAGGGGAAGGGGGTTGAGGATGTTGAATAAAGAGGAGGGAGATAAAGTAAAGGGAGAGGGGTATGTTTGATGAGTGGAGGAGGGGTGCAGGAGGGTTGGGGGTTGAATGTTCTTTGAGTAAAGGGGGAGGGGTGCAGTATGTGAAATTATTTTTACAAATATTCTACATTCCAGCATATCATATTGTGTCATTATGTATCTGTTGGAGAGTATAGACAAAGCAGTAAGGTAGACAGGAATGTCCTAGAAACTAACAGTGTAACACTTTAAATGGCAGTTTGTCATACTTGGTCGAGCTAGACAAAAGGAAGGTGGTACAGGTGAATTACTTATATCGTAAATCTTACCCCATGGCATATATATACACATACACATGTATGTATTGCACGTAGGCATTCCTCAAAGAAAGACATCGATCGTACACGATTACTGAGATATTATACAACAAAATTTAATATACATGTATATATGAAAGTTGTCTGTGAATTATCACCATAATACACATGTAGATTAGACTACAGTTTCTTCATCTATGGACAGAAAAGGTACTCGCATACCATACTATATTTATATTTGGATTTTCATCAAAGTAAAATTTGGCTGGGCAGGGTGGGATGTTAAAAGCAGTACATATACTAGCTAGCTGTGATTACCATATTCTGTTTTCGATCTGACAACCAAGAATATATGTACTCAAAATTGTTTCACTACTAATAATTTGACTGTGTGCAGGTCTATTTCAGTAAGTAGTATAGTAATAAGTTGAAATCCTGATTCATTGGGGCACTGAATTTTGGGTGCGGACCCAAAAATCAATTTAATTGGATATATTACTAAGTTTACAGCTACACATTTTTGTTTACCCATAGGTGTTTCAATACTGTGCAGGGTGTATGATATTACAACTTATTCATTATACATGTATCGAACAAATTCAGATTTAAAAAATGTCTTAGTTACAGCTATGTGTATGTTTTGATTGTAATTTGAAATGGAAATCCCAGCCTTGACAACTAAAAAGATATTTTACCAAATTATAAACATTCCCATTAATGATTTAAAAATTAATCTTTTTAAAAAAGTTTTTTCATTTATATAAAATATGTTTATCAGCATACCAACATGTATACTAATTAGACAGATTTCTTTTGGAATTGAGAACAGCTCTTTTACCGGTGATATCAGATTTGTAGTATTGATAGCTTTATTTTGAATTGAAAGCAACATCAGCTTCATTGTAGGAAGTTTGAAACGTGACTTAGCAAAGGAAACTAATCGCTGTATTGTTGTGTACATTGGTGAATCTCAAAGACAGGTATGCAAGGTCTTGTCATTTCTATAAGCCTCTAAAGACAGGTCTCAGGAGATAACACATACATGTCCACAGCCCGAAGGCAACTTTGGTAATCTTGTGTCATGTCTCAACATGGTTGGCAAAATAGCTCTCAGTTTCTCATCTTCTTCACCTTTATGCTCCCCATAGACAACTTCGGTCTTCTTCTGACACCCACATCCTAAAGACACCACTTGTCAATAAGAAGCTCGGCTAGCATTCCTTTTCTTACACTGCTCCTTCAATTTGGAATAATCTTCCCCACAGTCTTCATCACTCTCACTCTAAGTCTTCCTTCCACTCTGCCCTTAAAACTTGCCAATTTCAATCTTAACTCTCCCTCACTTACACACTTCTCTCTACATCCTTCCATGTTTTCAAATGGTTTCTCTGTATCCTCTCATTTTGTTAGTAGTTCTGTGTCTGTGCTTGGCGCTCTTCGGAGGACAGGCGCATTATAAATTCACTTTGTTATTTTTATTACTCTCAGTTACCCCATTTAAGAAATAATTGACATGAATGTAAAAATTTATGATCATTGATTTGGCATAATATCGTAATCAACAAAGGTTACAATGATATCACAAAGTAAAAACAATAATAGTTACACTGTGACCGATGGAGAGATAGAACCTTTGTCAAATTGTTGATGTACAATGTATTGTAAGGCGGTGTTCTTTATAATGTTTTCGACATTCTGTTTTCTGATAAGCCCAGACCGATGACATCATTACAGTCTCTACACTAGGGTTTATACTTCGATGTTGTGTAATTTACAGATGTACACATGATGTACATATGTCATAACATAACATGTATATAGCATGTCAAACTTGTAGCACTCCAGAAATTATGTTACCAACATCAGTTGATAACTTGCAACTTGTTTACCGTTTGTTCAAATGTAGTGTGTTCATGTATTAAAAGTAAGTAAACTATTGTTTTACACAAGGTATGATTGGGACCTGTTTGTTGTAGTAGTTAAGGGCTCAAATATCTAAATACATATAGTACAATAAACTGCAACTTAAAACCAGAAAGGTAAAGGAAATGAAGGAATAATTCTGTTTTTGGAGAACAGCAGATTTTTCATAAGAGTCAATCACATTACTAAAGGTAATAATTTATAATTCCATGTTGGTCCACGCTCAAATATTGAATTCATGGTTTCAAATTCTTAGTTTGCCTCCTGGAATCCCTCCTAGGAGACGAAAATATTTTGCTCTTTTTTGTCCATTTTTGATAAAGATTTTAGAGGAAGCCGTGTAAAATGTTTGATACTCAATATTGGTGAATTTTGCATTCCCCCCCCCCCCCCCCCCCCCATAAAAAGGAGAGAGAAGAAGCTTAGTAATAGCATACATGTATGGTCACAAGCCTTCCTTTTTGGATTCAAAGTTTGGATGTCTTGCAAAGGAGTCTTGGAAATATTGGCAAGTTTGGAGTGACTTTGATATTGTGTGTACTTGTTTGTTTCAGTAGCATAAAGAAAATTAGTGAAAGTGGAAAAAAAGTCTGTATGAGACATTCAACTTTTTCCTTTAAATAGGTTTAATTTCACAATATTTGAACAGTGTACATTCTTCACGATCAACTAAACCAGGTTACGAGTATTAGTGCACGTTTCTAAAGCCCCTCAAAAGTGTGCCAACCATGCCAAACTGAAAGCTGAGAACCGGAGATACATGGCCCAGTGCAAGATCTGAAGGTTAGGCCAGCCCTAAAGGGTTGTCTGAATGAAATACTGGTATGCGAATCATGCATTGTTTGTCATTTGTCCATACCTTGTGAAGACTTGCAGGCATGCATTGAATAAAGTCAGCCTATACGCTTTTGTCTTTACCTGTCATCGGATAGCTACTACTGTTGTTGTTGGTAATTTTAGAAGATGGTGAAGCTTAGTCGACAGGAAATGGTTGCAGCTAGATTTTAGCATTTTGTGGTGGCATGAAGTTATAAGTTATGAATAATTCCTGATTTGAGATTGTTTGAAAGCCATATAGAAGTATGAATTCCTAATATCTGACCTCTTATTTTTCAAAGTATTATATAATGCCGCTATACTTTACCATGTTGGTAGGACCAAGGAGACACAAAAACAACATAAAATATTAGTACATTTCATTACTTTGCAGATGTTGAAATGGACCTTGTCTAATCACTGTCAAGGCCACTGTCATTTACATGGACTTGACTTGATAAGGGTTAAGATAGAAACAACAAGAAATCCATTAAGACTCACAACCATTGTACATTTCAATACAAGAAAAGGAGTTTCCAAAACGAAAAGATCCGTTGAAGATATTCACTTCAGTAGAAGAATTCAAAATATGTTGTGAAGCTCTTTTAAAAAAAATTATTTAAAAAAAACTGATGTACTGAATCAGAAAGGAAAATTTTATTAATATTCTTTTTTTATTTTGCTGACACTTTGTAATATGACATGCCTGACAACATCTCTAAACTCAGGTATTCAAACCTCAACTCAACTTGTCTCAAGGTATCGTTTCTGACCTCAGCTTTCTTCAACATGACCTATGACCCTAGAGGACGTTGTCCTCTCAGACTACGTCCTCATGAAATCTACTTGAAACCTATAGAGACAACTGAATATTGAAATTAATGCAAGGTTTTAATCTTTCAAACATGCTTTTTCTTCTTCTTTTTTTAAAAAAAAAAAAAGAAAGAAAGAAAAAGATAATTTTAAGATTATGTGTTTATTAAAATGCTGTAAGAGGTAAACTATAAAAAGTCACACCTTGTGAAAAAGAATTTGACAAATGAAGTGTGAAATGGTTATGAAATATGATAGAAGTACCTGGTCATTGCTCTTCTTCCTCTCTCCCCCCCCCCCCCTTTCCCAAGCCTCCAATATAATGGAGTCTCTATGATAGAAGTGTTACCTGGTCATTTCTCTCTTGAGGAAATAATTAAATTTTCCACAAATAATCAGTCGAGATTCCAACACAAAACGTAATATGTGTAATCTCTTTTATTTCTTGTTATAATTATACATAATTAGCTGTCCATCTGGTTCAATTCATTTATTATACAAAGCCTTCTGTCTGAAATGTTTATTTCCTACATTTAATAATTTACTAATTTATTAGTCTGTTTCAAGTATGTGTTCCTAGCCTTAATATTTTGAGTAATTTATTTATGGTGATAAAAAGAGTCTTGTGTTTCTACATGTATCTTTATTTTGAGCTCCAGGGTGTAGTGCAAGGTACATTTGATACTAATAGCAAGGTACTAGGTAGTATGCATAGTATGAATAGTACATACGTATGTACTATTTCAGTAATCACAAAATCAACCTGTAAGTAGTTACAGAGTTTATACTGTTGATTTCTGTACCTACTGGTGTTTGCTTTGCATACAGAACATGTACAAATATGACAATCAAAAGGATGAAGGGTTGTTTTCATTTCGGCAACATGTGGTTTTAAATTGAAAGTTGTATGTTTTTGATCATTATTATTATTATTATTATTATTATTGGAAGGAAAACATGACACAGATTCTGCAAGAGGTTGTTTTGTACTTGTTGTTGGCCTAACTATTTCCCATACAATGTACATTTCACAATGTCTGTTCCGACCCTCATTTGTCAGAAGAAATAACACACATATAAACAACAATGGCACACAGTTTATACTTGATATTGGCCAGCATCTTCAAAATAAATTTTCCTGGAATACACAATGTCTGTTTCCTTCATTTGTCAGAAAACATAACAATATTAAAGAATGGCGGACAGTTTATACTTGATTTTGGCCGGTATCTTCAAAACTATTTCCCATACACAATGTACATTTCACAATGTCTGTTCCGACCCTCATTTGTCAGAAGAAATAACAAATGTTTCATTTCATGAACAACAATGGCTACTTGATTATGATATTGGCCGGTATCCTCAAAAGTAACTGTTTCCCACCATACACAATGTCTTGTTTCAACACTCATTTGTGGAAGAAATACAGTGTAACAATGTAACAAACATATCAGTAACAATGGCGGGCAGTGCACTGGGGTTATACTTGATATTGACCTGCAGTTTATACTTGATATTGACCTGCAGTTTATATTTGATATTGACCTGCAGTTTATACTTGATATTGACCTGCAGTTTATATTTGATATTGACCTGCAGTATACTTGATATTGACCTGCAGTTTATATTTGATATTGACCTGCAGTTTATACTTGATATTGACCTGCAGTTTATACTTGATATTGACCTGTAGTTTATACTTGATATTGACCTGCAGTTTATACTTGATATTGACCTACAGTTTACACTTGATATTGACCTGCAGTTTATACTTGATATTGACCTGTAGTTTATACTTGATATTGACCTGCAGTTTATACTTGATATTGGTCTACAGTTTATACTTGATATTGGCCTGCAGTTTATACTTGATATTGACCTGCAGTTTATATTTGATATTGGTCTACAGTTTATACTTGATATTGGCCTGCAGTTTATATTTGATATTGACCTGCAGTTTATACTTGATATTGGTCTACAGTTTATACTTGATATTGACCTGCAGTTTATACTTGATATTGACCTGCAGTTTATACTTGATATTGGTCTACAGTTTATACTTGATATTGACCTGCAGTTTATACTTGATATTGACCTGCAGTTTATATTTGATATTGGCCTACATGTGGTCAAAACAACCCATTTCCCATAATGCATTTGTCTATAGTCATTTCACAATATGGCTATTTCAACCTTCATTTGTGAAGAAAAAACAAACATTAAAATGAGAGAGAATGGCGACAATTGACATGTGTTATTGTCCTTTGCCTTCTAAACAAACCATTTCAAAAGATATATTTTTTCACTCTCATTTAAACAAACATGCCATAAACAATGTGGACAGTTTATACTTGATATTACCCCTGTCTTCAAAATAAACCACTTCAAAAGATGCATGTTTTGAGCCTCATTGTAGATTAAAAAATAAATATATCATAAAGAATAATGTGGACCGTTTATACTTGATATTACCCCAGTGTCTTCAAAATAAACCATTTGTAAAATGTACATTTCAAATGATGTATGTTTCAACCTTCATTATTGAAAGAGTAACAAGGTGAAGTTTGGAGAGTAACTACGTCAAAGAAAGTATTTTGGTAGTGTTGTCATTTGGTGTGTTTTTTCTACATTCCGAGTCAACTATACTACTGTAACAGTAATGTGGTTGCTGAAAGTACATGTCACCTATACTACTGTAATGTGGTTTCTGATAGTACATGTAATTTATAATTGTTGTTGTTAACTATAATGTGAACCTAAACACTTTTAAGGTAAACCCGGGATAATTGTCCCTAATCTCTGTCAAGAACATGGGATTACAAGAACAAGTACCATTCATATACAAAAATGAACCAAGGATACGGATCCAGACATTTTGTCCTGTGGTAAAAGATCACCTAAGTACATGTACCTTTGAAACTGCCGATTTCATATACATTGTATGTGTACTTCCTAAATCTTGTGTATCAAGGCGACTTGGACTGAATGGATTTACAAAAATGTATACAACAAAGCTGTTTCCAATGGCGAAAAGAATATATTTTTTTGTAAAACATGGCATTGAGTTTAATAGTGTGGGGTTATTATGTTCAGACTAAAGTTTGAAAAAAAAGTGTTTGTTGCAGTAATCCTAGCCTGTCTATGCTAGTTACTCCTTCCTAACTACCTCAGTTGTATTAGGAACTTTGTGTAAAGATTCTCAGTATATTAAAAAGGACATGTAACCGACGCTTTCTGCTAGGGACACTCCCGAGGCTGTGAGAAAGTCCAGTACCAACAATGTAGCTATACATTATCTTAGTCTCAGAAAAGAAAAGTGAATGCTTTATTTAGGACGCTACTGTATGTACAAAATTTGTTAGTAGTAAAGCCTGCTAGTATGGTATCATACTTTGTAATTTGTGGTTTTGTTCCTTTAACCTGCCTTAATTTCCAATAGAGGGACAAGTAATATGTATAAACAGTATATGAGAGATTTTGCTGTGTGTGCATACTGTACCTCCATATTTATTACGCACCCAGGTAGACTATACCACAAATTAGTTAAACCTTATCTGTTGCATCAAAAATAAAGTAAGAAGTTACCCTATATGAGAGGCTACATGCAGTAGTTAACACGTGTGATGCTGCCTGGATGTTGTCATCAAATCATGTGACTTATTCGGGGTGAGATCAATAGTTCAGTGTAAGATAAAAATGTAAAAAAAAAAAAATTCTTTTACTTTGGGGAAGGGGGAGTTTTGAACTATTTTAGTTCTCATAGTTTTTTATCCTACATTGAAGTATTGATGTCGCCCTTATCATATAAATGCTAACCATAAATTCCCTCCGATATGTTATAATCAAAATCAAAATATGGAAGTTGGTAAGGTTTATCCCAATGCCAATGAACAAATCGTCGTTTTATGACATTTTCCACTATCCATACTACATGCCAAGAATACAAGTATCAAAATACCAGGGATTTAACTGAGATTTGTGACTGGATTAAATTGTAATCACAACATGGATAACAATACTAAGTCCTATCTAATCTGTACTTGTATATAACTTGTATATAAATGATAGCCACTCCATAGTCATTTAGTGCTATTTTTATCAGTCATTCAGTCTGGTGATTTGTGGTACCTACTTCATACTTCACACCGTTCTAGAGTCTATGTTTGCTAGCTTGTATATATATGAAGGATTTACTTGTTATAAAAAAGTCTGTTACTTGTCTACCTTTATACACAGAGTTTGGCAACAGTTTACTGTGACTTATATGACCTGTTAATCTTAATAATTGTACATAGTGTCAAACAAGTATGTATGTAGATCTGTCATCAGATACAGGCATATGTACATTGACATAGATACAGTAAAACTTAAAAGAACAAGCCCCGCCCATTCTTAGACTAAACAGATTTTGAAAGTAAAGAACATACATACTAGTAATCTAAGGGAAATGAACACATGATATATAAAAAATTGTACATTTCATAATCACATGTACATTTCTGTGGTTATGTGTTGCCATGGAAATATGACCCAGCAAGAACTACAAAATCTAAGGAAAATACATAATCTAAGGGAAATGAACAAATGATATATAAAAATTTGAGCATTTCATAATCACTTTTACATTTCTGTGGTTATGTGTTGCCATGGAAATATTACCCAGAAAGAACTACAAAATCTAAGGAAAAAAATGTAAAAATCATATATACAAATTATTAATATACTCGCATGTACATTTCACATGTACATGTATATTTCAAAGGTTTTATGTTACCGTGGAAATGTGGCCTACATTATGCATAGAATTATATATTTAATGATAATATGGACTATTTTGCTCTCAAGTATCGTATGCATTTGGAAAATCCATTTCTCATGAAATTTTAATGACAGAAATCACATGATCAAGTTCTGAATCATAGCTAAAGAAATGCTAAGACATTTGATGAGATTCTAATACAACTAGTGTGTGTTATCTCTTGGGTTTTAATCTTTCACTTTGATACAGAATCTAGTAAATGATTATCTGCTGCAAGCTAAATTATGCAGTAGCAGGCTTCTTTGTCGTGAAAAAAATAGAGTGAAGGATTCTGATCAAGAGAATTTGTGTCTTTGAAATTGAAGTAATTAGAACGTTATTTTAGTTCAAGCAAGGAAAATATGAGTGACCTACATGTATTAAAGGGGTGTGTGTCACTACAAGTCGCTTGACAAGTAGTGACAACCCTTAGGTCATGAGTATTTTCCATCAGAAAAACAAAATTATACCAGCACCAGTGATATCAATGAAAAATTTGGGAAAATAATGAATGTTTTGACGCTTAGTTTGAACACAGCAGAATCGGTGAAGTAGACATGCGTTGTCGTAACAGAATGACCGGGGTATAAATTCTATATTTTTTGTTCAGCTTGGCTTGTGCATGGTATTATAAATATTACGTTTACTAAAAACTCATCCTTACATGTGCTTATTATTACAATCCAACGTAATTTTATCTCATAGAAAATAAATAAATAAGGGAATATGATTCTGACCGAGTGAATTTTGTGATTGGATTTGAAATGATAAATATTATTTTGTACTGAAAATTCATCACTACTTATTACTACAATACCTGTGATTCAAAACTATTAATTCTAACAATATTTATCTAATTTTGTTTACAGGCCTATTATCGCCAAGGTGTTGCTTTACAATACCTGGGTCGCCATGCCGATGCCCTAGCTGCCTTCTCCTCAGGACTGGCCCAAGATTTCAAGAGTTTACAGCTATTAGGGGGTCTAGTGGACGCTGCAATGAAGTCCCCTCTGAAGGCAACCTTAGAACCGACATACAGACAGTTAGAAAAAATGAAATTAGAGAAAAGTCCATTTGTTGTTATTTCTGTGATAGGACAAGAACTCCTAGCTGCAGGGTACCACTCCTCTTCATTGGTGGTTTTAGAATCAGCTCTCAAAATTGGTAAGTGTGTCTCAACATACGAATAACACAGTCTTTACTACACAGAGGCTGTATAAGTTTGCTGTACATCACTAATTGTCAGTGTCAACGGTGAATATGAAAATGAATCACTTTTAAATTATGTGCAAATCCAGGCAGATTTATTTATTTCTATAACTGTTTATCAATTCACAGTAGTGAAGTAACCATAACAACTACAGTCCTGTAGTCAACAATTTTTAGATGCCAAAATAAAAGTGTGAAAAATTGTCTTTCCATTAAAGTTTTCGAGCATCAAAATTCTCAAAATAAATGAGTACATCGACAGTACTAGAATCTATGTACAGCTTTCAACACCAACTACTCTGTGCATCTAGGTGTTACTATGGCAACAATCAGTGACCTTGTGACCTTTACATTTATAGCACTGACTTTTCCGTCACCTGTGGGTATATACCACATGAATACTAAATAGAAATCTTAGGAAACCCAACAGTGTAGAAACTATTGATGTCATGTGACTATTTCAAGAGAGCTGATTGGCTACAAAACAGTCAACACCATCCAACACGTCCGTCAATCTTTCGATGTGACAAAATGTCTACCTATGCAGTTACGAAAACTAATGCAACATTTGCGGAGAATTTTTGACGATGTTATATTCATGCGATGTGGTAGGTTTGTATTTATCATGGTATTACAAACATAATACCTGGAGTTTAGTCTAATTTTGATTATGACTAGTTTACCTATTAAGGTTACTGCTAGTTACTGGTAGTGGTATGACTTAAGATATTTTTACGAGAGTCATAGGTCTGATACAAAAACCTGATTTATTACAACTGAAAGGGTAGGGAAATATTTATTTTAGCAATGTATTTTGATTCACCCTAAAATACCAGAGATAAGTTCTGAAAATGTATGGATGACTGTTTAATCCACACTTTGATTGACAAATGTTTGACCGAAATTCTTATGTTCTGTTGGTCTTACTAGGTACCTGCAGTCTCAAACTCAGAGGATCGGTGTTCTCAGCTCTCAGCAGTGCTCACTGGGGTCTAGGCAATACAGACAAGGCAATTTCATACATGCAGCAAGATCTAGCCGTCGCCAAGTCCCTAGGTAAGTATTCCTAATCAACTGAAGTTTTTGTGTTTAACTATCACTTCATGAAGATATTACAGGGTTTTTGCTAAGGATGGGAATACCTAAGTTCTAGTTCTACCTATGAGTTCCCTATGAGTGTTTTTAAGGGTACCTTAATACCTGAGTTCGTCAGTCATTTTACTGGGGTTCCCTAATAAATCTATGGTACTCTGTATTGACAACTATGTCAGCTTTACTAATACCCCCCCCCCCCCCCCCCCTCTTTTTTTTTTGTTACGAAGTTGTCCCATCCTTAGCAAAAATACTACCGGTACATGATGTGCACAATTTCTCCATCATATAGAATAACAGATATCTGAAAATAACTTTAGAAAGATGTGAAAAATGTGTGATTATTTAGATGGCAGTATATTTCATTACACAATGTGACAAGACAGATCAATCAGATATAACGTCTGTGTGTAGTATGTCAAATGTCATGAAAGAAAGACTTTCAAAAAAAAAATTTAAAAACCGTGAACACATAGCAACCTTGCCCCAAGAGTAAGTGTTATATGCA
Source organism: Glandiceps talaboti (assembly GCF_964340395.1). Taxonomy (NCBI): domain Eukaryota; kingdom Metazoa; phylum Hemichordata; class Enteropneusta; family Spengelidae; genus Glandiceps; species Glandiceps talaboti. The sequence goes on along the minus strand of NC_135566.1, from coordinate 15,092,989 downwards.
TATTTAGAACTAAACCAAGCTTACAAGTGAACATTGTGTTAAGATGCCATGGTAAATTTATTTTTAATGAATTTTGGAAGGTAAAAGTATATTTTGTAAAACTTGATGAAAATCTTCAACTTGTTATTGTGTAGGTTTGCTTGTAAATGTTATTATGAAAAAATTGATATGTATTGATATGTATATTGCTTCCATTCTACAGGTGACAATGATGGTGAATGCCGTGCCCATGGCAACTTAGGGTCAGCTTACTTTTCAAAGGGTGGTTACAAAGAAGCCCTGACACACAACAGGTTTCAGCTGGTCCTTGCTATGAAACAGAAAGACAGAAAAGTAGCTGCTAAAGCCCTCAGTGGTCTTGGTAAGAGATTCTTTTGTTTTTAATCACTTGACCATGAAAGTACTTACACTTTTAATATTTTGTAAGGATGATTGTTCCTGTAACAATGTTTGAAAAATAGCTGCTTTGCCTGTGAAATTAGTGAATGTTCATACTGAGAAAGTTGGAGGATATGTGTAGAAATGGAGTTGGAGTGGAGTCATGGTGGGCGAATGTTTAGAGATGCCGGCTTGGAATCTGCAGGTCACAGGTTCTAGCCCCATCGCTGCCGTGTGTTTCTGAATGGCTAAAGTCCTTGGGCAAGATTTGAACCACAACTGTGCCTCAGTCAACCCAGCTGTATAATTGGGGACCTGGTAGGATAGAGGTTGCAATGTGAATGCTTAAATCCTATATACTTAAGGCTGCAATGAATTGTATGCTCCCCAGGGAGTTGATGAAGTATAAAGGGTCGTTGTACAGCTATAGATTTATACATGCCAGGGGTAATAATTGTAAAGTGCTTTGAACACAGAGTGGGAAAGCGCTATATAAAAACCCAACGTTATTATTATTATTATCAATATTGCATTTGGAAATGCAAAATATGATAAATTAAACGTTTGAAAAAACAGGAAAAAATTGTGTTATATGCATTCCAGTATACCTATTTTTAGCTTTTGATAATGATGTCGTTGAAAGGTTTGTGCTTAGTCACTGTTTTCAAACTAGAGAATGATGTATTGGTTAGTGCTTCACTTTGAAAGATACTATGAGACACCCTTAGGGCTAGTAACTTACACATTTCAGCATGATATGAACTCAGAAACGGAGAAAAAGCAAATATAGACAGTTAAAAAGTAAATAATTATGCTATAATGTGTTAGCTTTTCCAATATTTGTATAATTCAGATATTACTCAGTAAACAGATTAGGAGTTTTTGTAAGTTTTTCGCTGTCTGTCTGTGAAATTTGATCCGATGCCCTGTAATAAGATGAATCTAGGTCACTGCATACCTTCATGTAATACAAACAATAACTTAGGGCCCTTACAGAATTTTAAATAGTTACCAATTGTCGAAATGTTAGTATGTGGCCACCAAACATACCACAACCTGTAAATAAGAGTACATTCGACACCAAGATATGCACAGATACGGAAAAAGGTGTCAAACGGACAAATGAAAATGATTTCGGAAACAGCAACTCAAATGTATCCCCTTGAAATGGACAATTTTCTGACTCTAGTAGGTAAATATGTGTTAGTTCTTGTGTTGTGCTGTTTGTAGAGTCGATCAACTTTAAAACTTTCGAATTATTTTCACCTTTTTTTTTTCTCTTTCAGGACATGTGTACACAGCAATAGGGGACTACCCAAATGCACTAGCAAGTCATAAACAATGTGTAGTCCTTACTAGACAACTCAATGACAAACTTTTTGAAGCACGAGAAATTGGAAATGTTGGTGCTGTATATCTCTCTATGGGAGACTTTGATAATGCCTTAGAATGTCACAAACAACATTTAAACGTTGCCAAAGAGTTGGGCAATAAAAATGAGGAGGCACGAGCGTACAGCAACCTGGGAAGTGCTTATCATTTCAAAAGAGACTACGAACAAGCTATGTACTACCACAATCAGGTTCTGATTATAGCGAAAATGCTTCAAGATAGGACAATAGAAGCCCGTGCTTATGCCGGGCTCGGACATGCCGCCCGTTGTATGAATGACTTAGATCGTGCGAAACTCTGCCATGAACAGCAGCTGCAAATCGGATTAGACACCAAGGACAAAAATATGGAAGGACGTGCATGTTCAAATCTAGGAATTATTTACCAGCAGCAAGGACAATATGATATGGCTCTGAAATTACACAAAGCTCATCTGGCCATTGCTCATGAACTTGGTGATCGTACAGGTCAGGGTCGGGCATATGGTAACATAGGAAATGCCTTCAGTGGACTCCAACAGTTTGAGCAAGCTGTTCAGTACCATAAACAGGAACTAGCGATATCAAAGGAGGTAAACGACCGTGGGTCGGAGGCTTCTACCCATGGTAACCTTGCGGTCGCATATCAATCATTGCGCTATCAGGACAGAGCTCTTGAACATTACCACTGCCATCTCAATATTGCAAGAGAGTTGAAAGACAAAGCTAGTGAAGCACGTGCCTTAAGTAATCTCGGCAATTATTATAGTGGACAGGGGGACTTCTCTCAAGCTGTGCCATTGTATCAACAATTCCTCTCCCTCTCTAAAAGTATGTGTGATGTTGAGGGAGAAGGGAAAGCGTATCACTGTCTTGGATATGCACACTATTCACTGGGACATTTCCAAGAAGCTGTTCATTTCTATGAACAAGACTTGGCTCTTGCTAAGAAAATGCAAGATAAGATATCAATGGGGAGAGCTTACTGTAATCTTGGACTTGCACACAAGACTCTAGGCAATTACAATCAGGCGTACGATTGCCAAAAATTCTTCCTCACGATTGCCCATCAGTTGAAAAACAATCCAGGAAAATTCCGTGCCATGGGAAATTTGGGAGACATCTGTATGGCTAGAAAGGACACAGAAGGTGCTATAAAGTTCTATGACCAACAGTTGGTTCTTGCTAAAAATGTGAAAAACAAGAACCTGGAAGGAAATGCTTACAGAATGCTTGGAGCTGCCCATCGGAAAATAGGGAAATTGAACAAAGCACTGACGTATCATACACAGGAGTTGAATATATTCCAGGAATTAGGAGATTTGAAAGGCGTATGTAAAGCTCTTGGACATCAAGGAGCTGTGCACACGGCACAAGGAAAATTCCAGGAAGCGTATAAGTGTTATGAACAACAACTTGAGAAAGGTAGGGAACTTAAAGATACTCTGATTGAGTCACAAGCATTTGGTAATCTGGGTATTACTCGAATGAACATGGGAAACTTTGAAGATGCCCTCGGTTTCTTCGAAAAACAGTTGGCAACTCTTGAACAGGTGACAAGTGCAACTGCCGTTGCCGATAGAGGGCGTGCATTTGGCAATTTGGGAGAGTGCTATGAAGCACTTGGTGACTTTGACGAGGCTGTGAAGAACTATGAGCAGTATTTAGTTATTGCTCAGAAAATCAATAATGCAAATGATCAGGATCGTGCTTATCGTGGTCTAGGCAATGCCCACCGATCTATGGGAAATCTACAACAAGCGTTAGTGTGCTTTGAGAAACGTCTTGTTGTTGCCCATGAACTTGACAATGTATCTGCCAAAGGCTCAGCGTACGGTGAGCTTGGATGTTTACACAGTTTACTGGGTAATTTTGAACAAGCAATATCATGTCTGGAACATCAGCTGAAAATTGCACAGGAATTGCGTGACAAGAGTGCCGAGGCTGATGGTGCGTGTGGACTCGGCGGTGTGTATCAACAAATGGGTGAATATGAAAAGGCTTTGCAATATCATCAGATGGACTTGACTATTGCAGAGGATATGAATAATGCTTCATGCCAGGGACGGGCGTACGGAAACCTAGGTGTGACTCACGAATCTCTTGGAAATTACGAGCCGGCAATCATGTACCAAGAACAGCATTTAAGTATCGCAGCACAAATGAATGACAGAGTAGCCAAGACGTTAGCATTCAGTAGTCTTGGTAGAATCCACCATGCATTGGGAAACTATTCTCAAGCCGTTACATATTTACAACAGGGTTTACAAATCGCTGATCAGTTAGGTCGGAAGGAGGACGAAGCGAAAATCAGACATCGGCTCGGACTCGCGCTCTGGGCAAATAGTAACCTGGAGGATTCGCAACACCAGTTGTACAAAGCAGCTGAATTATTTGAAAACATTCGTCGGGAGTTACAATTCAGTAGTGATTATCGGCTGTCGTTGTTTGACCTTCAAACTGCGTCATATCAGGCATTACAACGAGTTCTCGTAGAGTTGGGCCGGGAACATGAGGCCTTAGCTGTAGCCGAAAGAGGCAGGACTAGAGCATTTGTTGATCTATTACTTGAAAGACAAACTGAACAGCGTGATAATCTAGTGGAGGCAATGGACAGTATGTTGATGACAACGGACCAGATCATAGAAGCCGTCAAGAAACAATCGGCGGCCATATTGTATTATTCTATCGCTGCAGGACATCTCTACATGTGGCTAATAACTCCTAAAGAAGGTAAGTAAATTTTACGTTATGCTGCAAGACAATATTTAGTACAATAGCTAGTTCATAAAACGTTTTCTGAACCAAGGAAAAAAAAGTCACACAGTTGTGCATACATGTATTGCATACCTCAATGGGAAGATTTTCCGCAAAAGTTGACTACAGTGTTAAATTCATACCTCATACAAGCAAAGTGTCCAAATTTCTAAATTGAATCAATAATTCATAGTTTATTTATATTGATTACAGAATATTATTAATATAGAATAAAAAAATAATAATATTATGAATAAAAGATAAATGTGTATTATGAGTACATTTTGCATTTGACCTTTACCTTTTAAGAAAATAGCAAATAGCCATAATACCTGAAACATAGGAACGATAGAATCTGTGGGGAGAAATTGTGTTGTGTAGTTTTTGCCACCCATGAGATAAGTGAAATTTGTTTTTCTGCAGGCCTAGATAAAAACAATAGTAGTACATTGTAACCTTATAATGGCCATAACACAATTTAACACACAATGTGTTGACAGCGTTTCCAAATATTTTGCTTTCCCCAACTAAACATGGGAGTTACACTAACAGTGTATTTTAGCTTTTTCTTTTTTATAACTACAAGGAGGTGGGAAAACTTTTCATTGAGTTCTTTCGAATGTGGGAAAACATTGCATTGTGTTCTGAGTGGCTGACAGCACAGTAGTCGCAGGGTAGCAATTAATTGTCAAGTGACACATATCATTTGTATCAGCTCGTTGTCGGCCAACAAACTGACAGGTTGCGGAACATGACATTTATAGTACTGTAATGTTGGTTCATCGAATTCTTGAGCTTTTTCTGTGTTTGATGTGAAGCATAAGTTTATGAAATAAGTGTTTTGTGGTCTTAGACGGCTAAAATATTTCGAGCACATAACGAAGACGAGAACAATGTACTGCTCTAAAATCAACACAAACTATAAGTATTGTGTTAACACAATTAATGGAGTACTACTTGTTGTTATTGTATTGACATTTCTACCTCTTTGCTGTGTGTATGTGTGTGTTCTTTCACTATGGTGTACTCATCAACAAGTGTTCAGTTCTGTGTGTTCATTTGGAAGGCCGTGAAAGAAGTGAGAGAAAAACATGACTGGTACAAAGGAAAGCCTACAAAACTATTAGGTTTCAATTATACATAAGTACTATTGAATAGCTATGCACCTGTGGCTTTTTTTTTTCCTTCTCAATTTCATATTTCGTTCTTCTTTTTTCGTGTCTACCTTCACACCAATCCCAATACCATTAAGCAGTTATACAGGCATATGTTCGATTATTAAATGAGAAACTACTTAAAAGTACAGAGTAAAGTACAAACACACTTCAAAAGTACAGTCAAAGGTACTCAACCTCACCAAATAAAACCCTGCCTCATCCTTTCTCAGTCCCACCTTTTTCCATCAAAAAATGCTTTGTCCAGTGAAATACCAACCAACGAAGCTTCTGACATTTCTATTATTGCTTTTATTAGCAGTAATTGAGTATAAAACCAGACAGAATTATTGACTAATTTTCCACCTCAGCTGGCATTTTTTTTTAAAGTTTGATTTGAAGTACCACTGTTATTGACATTGAATCTTGTATAAAATCTTAGTATTGAACGGGAAAATAGAAAGACTGATTTCGGGATGTTATCTCTTATTTTGTAGGATTGCCATATGTAGCCTGAAAGATCCAGGCATATGTAATGCGCTGTTTCACAAGTGGTTACATTACCGGACCAATGTCCAGACCTTTCAGACTATGCCATGTGTTCCTTTGGAAAAATTTAATTTTCAAGTATTTTCATGTACTTCTGTGTCATACTAAAATGCATTCAGTGTTTTTGCTAAGGTTGGGGAACGGTGGTAACAGAAAGGGAGAAGGGGTAAAAATGGCAATGTTTCCCCAAAGAGTCTATCTGTGGCAATTTTGTTTGGGAACCCTGGTAAAATGACATGGGAATCTCAGTAGATTTTACCTAGTTACCATCCTTAGCAAAAACACTGTGCATGTACTTGCCTACATGACTTCTAAAATACATTTCATTTTGTACTTCCTTGCAGGCATTGTCAAGTTTCATGAATGTCATCTCAGTGATTTAGAACTAGATGGTGAAGGTGCCACCGACAGTCGATCTTCCTCGGAGAGTAACACATCCATAAATACAATCATGAACTCCACGACATCGACACAACTGGACCAGTACATACAATATGCAAGGGAAAGTCTCGGAGTAGATATGCAGCCATCTTTGTCTGGCAGATGTGAAGTGACAAGTGAAACAGAAAGTGAGGCAGACGATCTACTCCAACAACACTTAGAAGAGATCGGACGTAAGATCAGTTCGGAGAGCGACGGTGATTTTGTACGAGGTTTGCAGCGTAATCACACGTTAAACAGCAGTACACATAGCCTGAACAGTCTGTTTAGTCAAATGAGTGGTATGAGTCTAAATGGAAGTGTCTTTGGTGGGATGAGTTTAGGTGGTAAACTTGGGATGGCACGACGCAGATCAGGGAATGGTAAACCACCACTGAAGACGTTGTACGAGTTATTAATCCAACCCATGGAAGATGTGTTACCTAAAGCTAACGGTCCAACCACACCACCAAGAGAGCTGGTCTTAGTCTTACAAGGTATGTTTTCAAATAAACAGGTCACTCATTCATTCTTATACATGCATACATACATGCACACACACACACACACACACACACACACACACACACACACACACACACACACACACACACACACACACACACACACACACACACACACAGTCACACACACAGTCACACACAGACAGACCTACCTACATACATGCACACATGCATGCACACACACAGACAGTCACACACAGACAGACAGACCTACCTACATACATACCTACCTACCTACCTACCTACGTACCTACCTACCTACCTACCTACGTACGTACGTATGTACGTACGTACGTACGTACGTACGTACAGACAGACAGACAGACAGACATACATACATACATACATACATACATACATACATACATACATACATACATACATACATACATACATACATATAATATGTGTATGATATAATAAAAGACAGCATATGTGGAATGATATCGTAACCATTTCCTTACCATCTCCTAGGTGACTTGTACTTGGTACCGTTTGCAGTCCTGAAGAGTTCCACCAGTCAGGAATGTCTATATGAGAGATTTAAACTGAGAGTTGTGCCATCAATGAGAACTCTAAATGCTGGAATCAGAGCTTCTAGCCATCATTCATCTAACAGTACTAGTTCACTACCAGCACTGATTGTCGGTAGTCCCAAACTACCACCCGCTGCACAGGATAGATGGGGATGGGGTAGTCTTGTCAATGCTGATCAGGTTAGTGCTAGCTATTTGATTGGATTGCTTTATGGTTAGATTGCCTGCAAATGACATCATCATTCTAAGGGACAGTCGCACAATGTCGCACAAGCTCAATATTAAAACGAACTTCATTTGTCTAGGAGAAACCCCCTCCCCCTCCCCTTAAACAAACATTCACAAGTCTGACATCAACACATTTACATTATGATGTTAAAACCATGATGAAAATTGTAGCAGTCATACCACTATGATTGATGCAATGTAAAATCATGATGGTAAACACAGTAAAATACTACTGGAAACCCAGCACTGTATATCACATTAGATGTAAATTTTAATCAACTTATCAACATCTCAGTAGTAAATACAGAACCTGTTATCATTGAAGGCATGAAAGATTTCAAAATTTGGTTAGACGTGCAAATATGAAGTCCAACAATTGCGTTAATGCCAAACCCCCCTCCCCTAAATGAATGAAGTTTGTTTATTGAGTTTGTGTGACATCATGCAATCATCCCTTAGTAGATTTTATTTCACAAACTATATTGGATTCTAGAAGAACTTGATGTGATATCATTTTAACATGAATGTAGTTCTTGACTTTACCTGAGAATGGATAGGAGTTTTAATGAACAAAGTAACTGTACAAGTTTGAGGTATATCTGAGGTACATACAACTTTAATGTTACAGCACGTTTCATTTTGGTGATAATTTCATGTTGAATCATAGTGCATTCAGATATGTTGTGAATTACGTCACGATGATATATTGGTTCAGTTTCCACAAACCCAGATTTGAAATGGAATGGTTGAATAATTATGTAATAATGATATATAATGTGTGAGTATTTGTTTTGTGTATACAGGAGGCCAGGATTGTTGGTGATATCTTTGGTATCAAACCACTACTGGGAAGTTCAGCAACAAAGGAAACAGTACTGAAAACAATGAGTAACGCTGAATGTATTCACTTTGCAACTCACATCTCATGGAAGCTGTCCGCTATTATATTATCACCGGGTGAAATGTCTATTCCTGGTAAAGGGGGAGCCGCACTACATCTCACAGGGTAAGTGTAATGTATTCACTTTTTTACTCACATCACATGGAAGACAAAAATCAGAATAATGATAAAGTTGTTGAGAGAGAAAAGCTGTGAATTCACCAATACAGCTACAGGCTCATTTTAGAGTTCTGTTTGTACTTGCAACTGCTCACTAGTTCTTGTATTGTTGTTTTTTTCAGTGATTCCCACGGTCTGGCTGAACGTATGGATTTCAATGACAGTGATGAAAGTGATCTAGAGAGTAATGCTGACATGCCAGCATTGAATGAGTTCCTTCTCACAGCTGCTGATATCCTCAATCTAAAGCTGTCTGCCAAACTAGTTGTTCTCAGTGCACACAACCAAGACCTTCGACTCGGTCACATCACATCTGACGGTCTGATCGGTCTAGTCAGAGCCTTCCTGACAGCGGGGGCGCAAAGTGTTCTCGTTCCACTTTGGCCCGTCAAGGAAATCGTATCTAAGGTGTTCATGAGAGACTTGTACGGGAACCTTCTACATGGTGCCCAGACGAGTTACGCTATGACGGACGCCATGCATAATATACACTCTGTGAAGCAATACTGTCATCCAGCTAACTGGGCCGGTTTGATGTTGATTGGTGGTGATGTCAAACTTAGTAACAAGACCATGATGCTTGGAAATGCACTCAGTGAAATCATGTCAACACCAACAAAATGTAGGGAAGCAATGAGAGTTCTGTTACATCTGGTGAGTTGTATTTTCAACACATCGGTAATAATTATCCCATTTTCTACTCAATCTACTATCGGTATTTCAACAACCTTTCTACTACGTGATTACTCATATGAGTTTCTTGTTCATAATCTTATGAGGAACATTACATCAGAAACCAGAAAGAGGGACATAATTATATATAACCAAAATTTCACAAAATGTACCAGAATCTGATATTATCATTTTTATCATGCAATACATAATAATCATCATAAAAAGTGAAAATATGAATCAATGATCAATGTGAGATTACACCTGCACCCCAACACAAAGTCTGACAGTCAGAGTTTCATTTACCACACAGGTTGAGAAGTCACTTCAGCGAATCCATCGTGGACAGAGGAACCCTATGTACACCACTCAGGAGAGCATTATGAAGAAAGTTGGTCCTGTTAAGGGCTGGCGGGAACTTCTTCTGTCTGTAGGATTTCGCTTCGAAGCAGCCAGTAATGACATCAAAGCATCGGTGTTCTTCCCTCAATCGGATCCTGGAGAAAGACTGATGCAGGCTAGTGCAAGCCTGCAGGCTTTGCTTGGTGAGTTATATAGCGCCCTCATACTCTAAACACATAATGCTTTTGTTTTACCACGCATGTTGAAAAATTCTGAAGACCAAGGATCATTGGCTATTTTTATCTTGGCAAGAAAGTTTTTTTTCCCCCAGTCTCAAACATTACTACTTCAAAATTACAAAGGCAAAGCTATTCGAGATTGAAAAAATAAAGTCTGATTTGATGGTACACACTGACACACATTTAAAACATGTAAACACATGAATTCACATGCACGCATACATTCACATGCAGTGAGACACAGACATATACACACACTACTGCCAAGATGGACAGAATGATCTGAAATAGAATTAAGCCACTAACATATTAGATACTTAAACTTCTTATTTACACACATACACACTCGTCCACACAGAATAATATGAAATGAAATGATATGAAATATTTACTCTGTCTTTATTTCTGTTTTTTCCAGGCCTATCACCAGAGATGTTACTAGGTTTATCAAGACTACTGAATGCACCGGACACAGCACTAGGAATCATCAAACTGGTAAGACTTTGTGTGGCATATTGAGATAGGGGGTGTGAGGGAGGGGGGGGTGTACCCCTATAAAAAGGTATACAGAAATAGGTCACATTTTCACGAAAAAATCCATAAATGTGGTTGACTTTTCATTTAAATAATCATGGGACCACAACATTTTAAACGTTTTCATGCTTTAGAAATACCTTCACAGCATCAGAATAAAGGTATCAGACCAGATGATTGTGACTGGAAATCTCTAACGATGGGTCTGTTTTTTGAATTATGCATGGGGCTGCACATCCCCGTCTGAAAATTTTGGGAGTACAGAGTATTTTATTTCAGACGATTGCTTAACATATTGTTCTGTGTACTCAAACACAGTTAACCACTTTTAAAAGAATCTGAAAGATGATAAGAAATGTAATGAATTGATTTTCTGTACACTGAAAAAAATCAAATTACTTGGCTGAGATGAACAACCACATCTGTTGATTTTATAAACTCAAGTCTCATTGTAGAAATTATCTGGAAGATTATTTTTATAGATTGAAGTAACAAATAGTCATAGTAGATAAATGTAAGACAAGATGATACTTCTGAATGTAAAAGTTAAACACCGAAGACAGTTTTTTTGAAATTGTAGGAAATAGTTCATCAAAGGATATCTTTCTATCACTCATGGCAAGACGAAGTACTATGAGATACGTCTTTTATATTATCACTAGATTATACAAAAATAATCATGTCTTCGTGTTTGTTTTTCAGCTGAAACAAGCCATAGCAAAGTATAAAGAGAAAGATTCAGCTCTCCAAGTACCACTGAATGTTAGACAATGGAGAACACCAGGATGTCATGAATTCCTTGCAGCTCTAGGTAAGAATACAATAATAAACTTGTAACAATCCTTGTGACCAAAATACAGATTTTAGCAAACCTAGGTGTTCCTAGGATTGCTAACGTTGATTTTGAAGAAGTTCATCACCTATAGGTCAAAGTCTGTAGAAAGTATATTGAACCCAAATCGTATTATAGTATATACAGAAGGGTTTCTATATGGGGTTCAGATTGGGTGGAAGTTGAATAATGACACTTTACTGAGACGGGCATAGTCATACTCAGAATGCCAAAATGATGTCTTAAGGAAAACATATGCATGTTAATAGGACAGTATTGTTTCAGTAGTTTTGTTTTGGCCAACGGATACAATCATTACAAATACAAGTAAACATCATTTGTAATAATGTACTGGGTATTGTCTGATCTGATATGAATATGGATTGAAGTATTTATGTAAACTGTTTGTTTGAAATGTGATATTACAACATCAATACATTGGCAACACACACACACACACACACACACACACACACACACACACACACACACACACACACACACACACACACACACACATGCATGCATGCTGCATACATGCTCACACACACAAACGTAGTCACATACACAAACAAACATGCATGCATGCATGCATGTACATGCACACATACACTCCCTCACTCACTCACTCACTCACTCACACACTCACTCACTCACTCACTCACTCACTCACTCACACAATATTGACAGCTGTGTAATTCTATGTTCCACTTTTTCTAGGTTTTGATGTGATAGATGTGGGTAAAGATGAAGTTTTGTTACACAGTGGTAAACAAGCCAGTAAAAGAATCCTCTACTTTGCATTGCAATCCCTGCTAGCAGTATTTGGTAAGTTATGCTCAGCCTGATAGTATCACAGGGTAATCAAATTAACTAAAAGAAAAACCTAGATCATCAAATCTTGTCCCAGTTACTCTACACAGACTGATCACTGTGGAATACAAATACAGACATCAGTCCATGGACAAATATGAACCTGTTACAAACAGGTAAAGTGAATTGGACACTTGGCTCAGTATGTTGGAACAGCAGAGACTTGTATTACACACCATGGTTTGATAAGAACAGTTTTATGAAACTGGACATTTGTTTGTGAATGTGAACTATTATGTAAAGAGGATGATGGAATGTGATACAATCCTCTGTACTTCCAATATGCTGTGCCAAGTGTTATTAATCCAATTCATTTGTTTACTGTCCCTGTTTATAACAGGTGCCATTCATCCACGGTCTGATGTCAGCAGTTGTAACTGACTTCCAAATTTTCTGACTTTCATTTTAAATAAACAAAATAAAAGACAGAGAGGATTTATCACTTCAAGTGTTAACATAGTAGCTTTTTTTTTTACCAAATTGTTGTAGAACACATGTAAGAGAGAGGTGTATTAAAATCTGGTAATAATATGCACATGGCTGTTTACAGTCTCACTGTTTAAGAGACAGTGAGCAGAAATGTGGGACTCCAGATAGAGATTTTATACAGAAATACAAACAGGAAGATAAAACATGTGTTTAATAATGACATGACTAGACAGTACTAAACTCATCAGTTTATTGACCAAAACAAAGGGAACAAGGTACACTTGGCAAGTGTGTACACACATTTGTCTTCATCATCAAATAGGAGAACATCGTCTACAACGCATCGTTAACATGATATCTCTGTGAAATCGATTGGTCTGATGTTAACTTAGTTATTTTTTACTGTGCATCTTTCTTTTTTTTTCGTTCAATTCTGATTTTTTTCTGTTTTCTGTCTCCCAACAGAGCCATCAGAAGCTTTGAAGACACTGCCATTAGAACCATCCTCATCCCTAGAAAGTCTGACATCTTCCCAGTCAGGAGCATCCCTGTCTGGAATTTCCTTGTCCGCTACATCTGGAATGTCCATCATATCCAGCCATTCACTGAAAGGTTCTTCACCCGGATCTAACAGGAAGGATAGCGACTTGCCAAAATCACGGAGAATATCTGGTGCATTTGCGGAAATGTCGCCATATATGCCAACAGCTCATTCCACGCCCTACAGGATGTCCCGGGATGACTACGGATCATATTGTGCCGTTCATGGCAGACAGAACGTTAGTGGACATTCCATGGACAGCGATCTCCAGTTTACTCCCAGAATAACATCAATATTTGATCGGAAAAGGAATTCCAGTCAGGATGAAGGTGAAAGACTTACAGAGAAGGAAAAATCAAGAAAACACGGATCTCAGGAAAACTTGATCGATAAGGCATCGCCCCGGAAACCTGTGACAGGAACTATAAATCCAACATTCCAGAATGAGGAGGAAGGGAATGAGGAAGAGGACATCTTTGCCAGCAGCCGGAGAGTGTATGGCGGCAAATCAAAAACTAAAGAGGCAAAGAAGAAGAACTTGGTGGATGATTATCCTAAGGTTGCCCCGGCAACAAAACAACAATCTGTAGCTGCTGCAGTTAAACTTGGAGGACTTGATGGCACTCGACCTAGTGCTTTTGTCAAACCGAGCACCAAACAATCACCTGTGAATACAACTCCTCAAGGTCCTGAAGCAATCGCTCTCAAAGTTCTCTGTGACACTAGAGCACATATGCAGGCTGTTGAGATGATGCAGAGACAGGTCTCCCCAAGTGGAAACCATCGAATCGACGAAGAGCCAGAAATTGAGGAGATTGAAGAAACTGAAGATGAGGAGACAAGTGCCAGCCCTCAAGTGAATCATCCACCACCAGTATTGTCAAAGAAACCTGAAATAGCTCCAAAGAGGAACATACAGAGTAATGAATCTAAAGAGAAAAGTACCAAGAGAACTCAAAGACTTGTAAGTGAGGAACTCACAAGTCGTACAAATCAGGAACTGTCTGACACAGATACAGCTAGTACTGTACGGGAAAACAGGTCTTCCAGAAGGAGTGGCAGCAGTTCACATAGCGGTCTAACTCCTCCTGAAACTCCTCCTCCGAAATACCAACCACCATCACCGTCTAACAGCAGTGTCAGTAGTAGTGCATCTAAGAAGATCCCACCACCTGTGAAGGCAAAGCCACCGAAATCTCTATACCAAGCTTCTCTCAGAGACAAAGATAGCAGTAAAACCACACTTCAACAAGCAAATGTTATGCCATCGAGACTTGAAGTGCGTCGTCATACCGACACTGCTGTTTCTGGTGGTTCTAGTACACATGATAAGAAAAGTGTCTCAGCAAGTGAAAAGCCAACCATGGCGACTGTTAAGGAAAATGCTACTAAACCGTTGTCATTCCAACAAGCTGCTGGTGTTAGCAAAGTAAGTCCAACGGCCAACTTGCCAGTAAGGACTCATAGCAAACCTATGGAGAATGTGCCACCAAAACAGAGAGAGCCAAGTCCTAGAGGGTACGTCGCCCCACCGGAGTACAAACCAGGACAGAGACAAGATTCGCCAACTAAAGTTAAAACTGACATCAGTCCGGATCATACCTACGGACATCTAGCGAGACCAGGAAGCTCTGCTAGCACAACCAGTAGTTTGTATTCCTCAACTTCCTCCATTCCGAGTGTTATACATGTTCCGTCAGCAAGAGGACCCCCCATGAGGAAAGATCCATATCATTCCAGTCGTAGCCGGGAAAACTCATTCTCTTCCCAGAGCAGCACTGGATCCATGCATACACCACGAAGCAGACAACCCATCAGTCTAAGAGCCGACCTCTTAGAGGACGCCGCACTCGTCATGGATGCTAGCGATTTGGAATTTTCTGAAGAACCATCAGGACATGATGATTACATGAAAAATACTGACACTGCCATGAAAACTGGGGATTTTAAAAGGACGTTGAACTTTACCCATATGAATGGGGGACTACATTACACAAAAGACCATCATAGAAAAGAAAATGGTCAAATAAATGGTCCAGTGAAACCATCATATCCTGGTAAAAAAGTAATGCCAAAAGATATTAAGTTACAGTCATCCAGTTGTTGATCACTGTAATTTAGTAAAGCTTCACACCCCTGAAAAATCATGTCAAAGTCCATATTTCAATAGACAGACTGATCTATGTTATGTCCAGAGGGGTGCTACGACATTTACAGACAATAATAATACCCTGCCCATACCAAGAATACACTATTGATTTGTCAACTTTTTTTACGGAAGAAATTCGACTTCCAATTTACAAGTTGCCTTATTTGTTTACTTCAAGAAATTGAGGTTGACTTGACGATGTAATCAAATATACAGTATATCCAAAATTATGTGAAAACCAAAATACATTTTATATGGTGAATGATCTGTTCCTCTGTAACATATAGAAAAAAAATGCCTTAGTAACCTGCATACTGTTTATGCCACAGAGAATTATATTCTGATCACCGACAGTCAAATTTTGAATAAATTTGACAATATTTTTGTATATATTTTAAATTTTATAGATACAAAATGTATTATTAATGCCATGAAGGCCAGCAAAGCAAACCCCCTAATCTCAATAATTAATACTTTGTGGTGAATTTTGGTTTTGTTACAGCTTTTTTTTCATTTGTTGTCATGGTAATGAAAAGTATAGCCAATCATAAGTCTTGTTCAGGCCCCTTTTGCCCATATTTGGATATATAACCTTTAACCCAACATGATTGACAGTCAAAGCAGTAAAGGTTATCAGAAAGGCAGATTATTGCAGACATTCTAAACTGTTTGGGGGTTTTTCATGCTTAATCTCAAAAAATTTTGTACCTTTAGTATATATGTTGTTGTAGATACATTTGCTATTCTCACAAAACTCGGTAACATCATTAAAAGACTGTCTACTTCACAAATTCATTAAAATATTTGTTGAATTTCAAGTCACTTTTGCCATATTAAAGTTTCTAGCCTTTGTCAAAAATACAACCCAGTTCATTCTAATATACATATAGTATTATAATGGCAAATCCCTGCATCTATGTATTTAACAAGTTATTGTAAAATGATGGGCAAAATCTGTCCAAGTTTTCCAGTCATTTTATGGGGGTTCCCACCAGAATGATAATAATGATAGTACACCATTCAGAAAACTATGCAATGCTCTTTATCAATTTATGTCTGCCTTCTCAGTCGCTCAAACTTTAGCAAAAATGCTAACATTACGTGGTTAAAGTGTCTGCAATAATTTTCAATGCCATTCTCTTATATGAACCTGTTTCAAGCAGTGTAAAGTAGACAAGTTCTGAAAAATACGAGAAAAAGTTGCTCAAATGCAACTGTAAGGATTATTATTACATACAACAGTATTATGTTGTGGTATTTATTGCAAATTTAGATTCACCACTACAATTATTCATTTTTGTTTTGTTTTATAAACTATTATGCTGTATATAGCCAGTCAGACTGTTTTTAGAAAGTTATATTTATTGACAATGCATCTGTTTTGTGCCATATAAAAAGGAAATATGCAAATACAGAAACAGGTTTCTTTCACCACTGAGGGCGCTCTCCAATATCAAGACATCCCCCAACCCTCTGACTGGTATATATGGTTATTGTGTATGGGCTGTCTTATTTAGATTTCACACACAGAATAGTAATGAAATTTAAGCTACATTCAAATCACATTTTAATTGCATAGTACTTAATGGAACATTGTTGCAAAATCTCCCAAGCTGTTGGCAACTCCCAAGTTGTTTGTTGCCACCATTCACAAAAGTTGACCTTTGACCTGTCGATCAGAAAGTGTGAAAAACACAACCTTCAATACGTTCAATGGGCTTTAACAAAATGAATTTTTTTATCAACTACTCACAATTACAAAATTTCAAAAAATTCAGAAATACAATCACTACATTATTTGATTTTTAAAAAAAAAAAAAAATACAGAGTATACATACTTCTAATATTTATTATAGTTTGCCATAAATGCTAAAAATAAAGTAATAATTCACAAAAATTTGTATTTTTCAACATCATCAAAACTTTCTTTTCTTAGCATGAATGTGTGTGTGTAATGGAATATATTTCCTGTAAATATTGTAATATTTTAACCGTGCTTTTTGCCTGTTTTTCAAACGTGAAAAGCAACCCATAAAGTGGCCTCAAACCTTCCAACACTAACAGTATTTTTTACATTATTACCCAAAAATTTGTATATATTTGGTATAATGGTATATTTTTCAAACCTGTGGTTTTTCCCTACAGGTAGATGTTACCATGGGAACAATGTATCAAATTTTTTTTTTGGAAGAATTTTACTATTATTGTTATTATTATTATTATTATTATTATTATGAAAATACTGATGCTGACATTGTAACAAGTGTTATTCCAAGCTTGAAAGTTTAAATTAATAAAAAATGCAAATAATTTACATGAAGTTGGTTTTCCTGTCATTTTGTGTTGATGTAGGAGCCAGAGGTTCAGATATTGTGATGTTTTTACAATATGTATCAGCATTTAGCATTTAACTGTTTCTCTTGAAAATAATCCAAATATTAAAGGCCTATGTTTCTATCCCAGGTTCTTATGTTAGTATTATATTATCAGTCCCGTTGTGAATGATCTAGTTGTAGAAATGATACAAGTGCCAATATTATTACCTAACTATGAAGTTGTAGTGTTCCACTTAAAGGCCCATGTTTCAATCCCAGGTTCTTACATTAGTCCCGTTGTGAATGATCTAGTTGTAGAAATGATACAAGTGCCAATATTATTACCTAACTATGAAGTTGCAGTGTTCCACCTAAAGGCCTATGTTTCAATCCCAGGTTCTTACATGTTATGAATGATGTAATTGTTGACCATTATTTTGATGGACATTGTCAACTGTAATGTACACAATGTTACTTCAACCAGCATTTCTTCATATACTACCAACCCAATGACACACACACACAGACACACTGATGCACACACACACACACACACACACACACAGACAGACATACTTTATATCAACCCCATAACAAGTCATATTTGAAATATTTGAAAATTCTGATTCATATTCTTAACATTTATATCCAGAAATTTGTATCCTACCAGTGTCACTTTCAATGTAGTTGACTGATGATGGGATGCAAAGTGACAGTTGTTAGAACCTTCTTACTACTTTCCCGCCAAAAATTTTTAACCTTTACCCACCACTTTCCCACCAAAAATTTGAACCTTTGCCCACCACTTTCCAGCCAAAAATTTGAACGTTTGCCTAGCACTTTCCCGCCAAAATAGGTTGACGAATTTTTTTCATCCCATATACTTGCTTTTGTACTATTCAATATCATGAAAATAAACACAAAGCAATAATATTAATTATTTTAATATTTTTATTGTAGTGATTAAATTTACACTTTCAGAATTATTAAGTCTCACACTTTATCTCATAATGGTTATGTAGTAAAAATAAATGACAAGAATATATTGAAATAGTTTTTATTTCTCTCATTCTAAAAATAATTTGCGAAAAAGCAGATGTTTTTCTATTAACAACAGACATACTAATTGTCTGGTATCTTTGAAGAAATTGCACTCAGAGACTTCAAAAATCAGTGAACAAATAAATGATTTTCCCTGAAAGACAGTAGTCTTGTTTGTAACAAAAGTACATCATTTCATAACAGGTGATATTCACAATCTATGAATATTCATTGTAAATACTGGATGTCCATTGGTCAGTGGAATGTGGTAGTTGTTTGGCAGCCAATCAAAGGGGAGTTTGATTTAGACCAGGTGTAATTGAAAATTGTTGTACATGAATAATAATGCAGTGTATTTCCTGAATTGTTCAAGGACACAAAAACCTCCAGAGAATAGTATCAAGCAGTCGTCAGACAGATTCTCCCTTCTTGCTCAGTAATTGACAAATACGGAAGGTGTAAGTGGTTTCTGAGACCTTTTCTTGAGAGAATACTTACATTATATAACATTATGCAAGATTCTTCAAAAAAGGACAGTGGGGAAAACATAATTTGGTTGCAGATGATGAAAATTGATGGATCGATCACCTGACGGCAAGATGGCCGCCATTAATCATGTTGGCTGCAGACATTGAAATGAGAGTTTGTCATCAGTTGAGACACACTAATAGGTAAGTTTTACTCATCTTTGAATTTCTACTAACAATTGGAAAGACTTGCATTGAAAAGACACTTTGCATTTATTGCATTATTCTAAAAAAAAAAAAAAAAAAAACTCAGAGAAAAAAATTGAGAAAGGTTATTCTGTCTTGGGTTTGGTGCCAACCAGTCTCTGCCCAATCAACTTCATGAGTTCAAAGGTTATCACTATGACAAATTCAGGTTTTAACAGATGAATCTTGGGAACTCTTCCTGTCATGATATCTGCCCAGCGAGTCAAGAATTTGTCACCTGTGGTAAGAAAAATGACATATTTCTTTCTGTATAAATCAAAAAATTACAAAATGGAAAGATAACAATGCAGGGACAGATTTGACTCCCCATTTTAATTGTGTGATTCTCTTTGTGAGTAATTTGTTTTTCTACCGGAACCTGATTTTTTTAATTTTTATTTTTTTATTTTTTTTTGCATTTTGTTGAAAAGCTGTCTTCTGAAATTATATCCTTTGGATTTGAATGAAATTATGACCACCAATTTTTTTATGTTATTTGTTCTGAAACGTTATTTTATTGGTGGGGTTTTTTTCTGTGTTTTCGTACCTGGCCCAGTTATATCATTTTCATTTTTTTTTCGTTTGTTGTACAATGCACCGAGACATAAAGTGTAGTGCATTTCTTTAAGAATTCAAATAATAATAGTAACAATAATTTCAAATTAGAAAAACAAAAACTAGTCAGTCAGGTTTTTACTCTAAAATAATCTTGTGTGCGTATCATTAGATTTTCTCATCTCTTCAAAACTTCTGTTGTTTTCAGAAAATGAGAGCTAGGCTGTCAAAATTTCTTGGGTCTATCTCTGTGTGAGTGAGCTGTGGCATGATTTATTCAATGATCTTCAAAAAAACACCAGAGACATGACTAAAACAATTGAGGCGTCGGAGTTGAAATGTCATTAAAGTCAAATACAGGTTTTTATTTATCCAACCTGACACCTTGACACACAATGAACACACAACAATCTAAATAGAACAGCCGTGCATCCATTATTAATGACCCTTGTGGTGTTTGTTCACTCACACTTTTGTCTAAGCCATGTATTCACTGAAAATGTCAATTTCACCAACCGTGTAATTAAATCTGTTCTATTTATACAACTTGTTGTTCTATAATTTCATTGACTTGGGGTTAGTTTGTACATTTCATTTACTCAGCCCACAAGCTAACATGAGAGTTAAATGGAGAGCAAATTAAGTTTGTGTTCTTTGCTGTATCAATAGACTCAAGTCAACAGACTGCAAGTACGAAACCCTTGGGTATTCTCCAAGGTCTTCAACTGTCATGTGATTTGACTGCCAGAAAGATGTGAACACAAAAGTAGAAGCTAAATTTTGATGAAATTTTAGAAAACTTTTTTACCCAAATTTTCACTAGCATGATTCTAATGAAGCAAATTTCTGTAATGTTTGTCTAAAAATAAATTCAAAGGTGGCAAATATTAATGAAGAAATTGTTCAAATTTGTTATCGTAATATTGTCGCCATAAATAGAAGCTTAATATTGATGAAATTTTGTAAATATAATAAAATTTCAACCCAAATTTTCATTAGAATGATTTAATAAAGCAAATTTTTGTGACTTTGGCCTAAAAGTATTAAACTGCAGTGAAAAAAATTATGAAAAAAATTGTTCAAATATTGGCGGGAAAGTTGGAAGTCGTGACATGTGGCTGTTAAACTAAATTGTAAGTGTTATCCATCACACTTGTACTTTCTCTCCATTCCGTTTGTCCTTTTTATTTTTATAGCCACCATTGTAATCTTTTATGAGTGAATATTTTTTTGCTTGATGATAAGTCTATATGTAATTTTGCCTATACTTTCCCAAGCTAAAAATCATTCCAAGGAAGATTAGTCATTTTACATTCTAAAAATAACTTGTTAAGAAGTGAACTGAGGGAAGTAAATTGTATGTCCTGAACTGAGGGGAATAAATTGTACCTCCTGAACTGAGGAGAGTATATTTATTGTACCTCCTGAACTGAGGAGAGTATATTTATTGTACCTCCTGAACTGAGGGACTATATTATACCTCCTGAACTGAGGGGAGTATATTGTACCTCCTGAACTGAGGGGAGTAAAATGTACCTTCTGAACTGAGGGGAATAAATTGTACCTTCTGAACTGAGGAGAGTATATTTAAAATTGAAGGGGGGTAAATTGTACCTCCTATACAGTCTGAAGAGAATCAAAAGGACACTAAATGATCTTTATTTGTGTTGGCCTTATTGTCTTACTACGTATGTATGATCCAGCATTAAAACATACACCTAGCAGTATGTCTCAGAGGTTACAGCTGTTGTCATAGTTATTAGTGATATATACACGAATATATAAACTACATTGCACATGTTTAGAGATGTCTTGTTTATATCATAAGACAGCCTGTCAAATTCTTTAACATGTACATGTTATTCATTATCAAAATACACTATATGTAAAGTATACTTCAAGTATAGTAAAAGTAAACTTATTTGCACCAAATAAGTATGATAAAAGTATAGTTTAAATATATTTGAAGTATATTAGAATTATACCTATTTGCGCAAAATAGATACTGCCATCTAGGAGAGTCACAATATGAGCCAGTCATCAAAATTTAAAAAAAAAAATTGTTGCCAAGATGGCAGTTGTGAAATTCTCAGAAAAGAGTAGAAGGTGCTAAGATTGACAGCAAATCATGGTTAACAGGCATCTTCATAAAGTGCAAAGAAAAGAGGTTTTCTACAAAAGGCAAACTAATTTAATTTGAAGAAAAATCAGTCAGGAAGCAAAAAGCAACATTACACATTTGTGTGGCTACATTAAGCTTAATACAGTAAGCCAATACACATGGATATTGTTGCCGTTCGTTAAAAATAATATTGAAATTCAAAAATGACGAAGAGAATATTAGCACAAAATTTACCCTTTCTGGCAACTGCTGCTGTGGCAGCATCAAGGAGAATTGGAAAACGGTACAATATTTGTGTTATCTGGCAGGACCTGGAAATGTAAAGAAAAACAAAAGATAAATTATATTGTGTATACTCTATAGAGGGCAGTACAACACTGCCCATGTCTAAGTAGGTAGCGATACAAGACCATTGAGGAATAGCTTCAAATTTGAATACTAGTATTCTGAAGGCATTATTCTGTCACTTTGAAAGTAGTATTCTCTGAATTGAGATTTATGCCAAAGACTGATGATAGTATACTAGAAAAAAATTGTTTTCAATAATTGAAACAATCATATTTTGTATTAGTTCTGAACTCGAAGCATAAATAATTTACTAAGTATATTTTGGCTATATCACTCAGTCTTCTTTAGCTGAGAAAGGAAACAACATTTTAGGTTGAAGTAACAGCAGTACATCACAAATTCAAGCAATAAAACCCTGCTCTGTTGATAATTAGATTTAAGAAACTCACTTACCAGGCAAAGTCTGATCCAAACTCTTCCATCCATCTATCATGATATATCTCCATCACTTGGTTGTCATAGTTACCATGAGACAATGCTTCCATAAGAAATTTGGCAGCAATGCGCCCCCCATCCATGGCATGGTGGATACCTTCACCTACACATATCAACATACACAAACACAGAAGCCATCATTTTGTTTATTAAACACATCTTTGCTGTGTAATATCTTCCTATAGAAAAATTACTCTAATGATACTTTTGATGTCTCACAAAATCAAATTATGCCATTCAGGAAGTGGTGCCATCAGTCTCTGCTGTAATATTTGTGGAAATCTGGAGATATGGTAATCATATATTCCTACATTTGGTCAAACTGTTAAAGAGGAACATTAGTCCAATAAATGCATTTTCATAAACTAAAGGTTCTGGAGAGTCATTTCATGATTTTACATCACCTACAATTACTTGCGATTTCAGAGAAACATCAAGTTGATCTTGTGCCTTTATAGGTTCTCTTTGTCGTCGGACACTGCAAAGAGTACACTGAAGTGAATAAGCACTCAGGAGTCATGAATGTTTCAACCATGAATACATTATTTCTACTGATGACTCCCATGATGCAACGCCACACAGCAAAGCACAAGATCAATTTGATGTTCATCTGAAATCACAAGTAATTGTATGTGATGTAAAATCATGAAATGACTCTCTCCATAGTTTATATGAAAATGTCTCTATTTCCTGGAGTAGTGTTTCTCGTTTAAGCATTTTTGAGAGTTAGAAATATATTTTGGAATAGAAACTCAAGAATAATAAATGGGATGTTATTGTACAATACCTGTCATAGGGTCTATCATTCCAGCAGCATCACCCACCAATAACAGGTGATCACTGTAAGAGATGGGTTCACCACCAAATCTCAAACTAGCTGTCAAATAAAGTGACATGAGATACTACTCTGTCAATCAAGGTTTCGATTTACTAAGATAGACACAAACTTAAAGTATTGTTGTTCGATGCATGTGGTAGATCACGGAAGTGCATGACGGATTTTTGCATTAGTGGTTCAAGTGCGACTTTCCCGACTTGGTGAGCCAACCAAGTCGGGTGTCATAAAAAAATTGTTTGCATCTCTAAAGCTATTTACAATGTCACTGATAATGGGTCAGTAAAACTGATAACAACTGATATGACATTAGGGGCTTCACATTTAGATATTGAGCTTCAAAGCTTTGCCTGATGTGTTATGTAATAGTGCTTTATCACATTTGTAAATATTGCCAACAAACATTATTCAGTGATAAGAAAGATGAGAAACCCCACTTCCTTAGTTACTTGCTCAATTCTGTAATAGGATGATAGAGATCAATGCATATGTTGTGTGGATGTATACAGTAAAAACATTGACAGTCCCCAAAATGTACACAAAAAGTAATCAGAAATGCCACCCTACCCTGAGTACTGTAAATAAACCAATGTCCATGCAATTGCTTAAACCAACATATCACAACAATAGTTTTAGTTTGTGTCTAGCTTAGTACACCGAAACCTTGATTGCCAGAGTAGTAATATGAACATAGGAATTTAGTAATTCTATCTTGTAGCAATTATTTTTGAAGAGATCTTTGGTTACAATTACCCGATAAAATTCAATGTATTGTACATATTCCTGCATTCAATAATTTGTATCTTTTAAAGTGACAATAAGAATCACTGGGAACTCAAAATAAATTCTCAAATTAATTAATTCAATCAATCAAATTTCTATAGTGCCGATTTCCAGAGCAATGTTCTGTTCAGTAGCACTGAATGGCTTAAGTACACCATAGGCTTTGGTGAACAGATAAATCTTCAGTTTTGTTTTGAAACATTTGAACCATTTCTTTCATAAAAAGCCTAAATTTCAGCAATAAACAACAATTTTCCCAAAGATATAGACTGAGGTAAATAAACACATTTAGCCACTTTCACCACATCAGATTTTAATCAGATTGATGCTGGATGAAACAGACAAGTAAAAGTGATACCTTTCAGTGGTGTGAAATGTACAAACCTTAGCCTCCATCTATCAAACTTGAGATCTTTCTATTTTTAAACGCGTATAAACCAAGTTTTGACTATGTCATTGTTATCTTAGACTATAAAACCTACTTTCATTTCAGGAAGGAATGTCCACTGAGATTTCCTCCATGGCATAAGATTACTGCACTACATGGAAGTACTCTGAAGAGGAGACCTTTTAGGGAATAATCCAACATCTCTCACTGTTGCTAGGCAACAGTGTTAGCCTCATCATTTGATTGTAAACCCCTTAGAGGTGATTATGCCATGAACTATATTAGAATCTCTACGCGGCAACTGGGAGTACATGTTTTGTATTTTTTAGTGATCCCTTGACATTATTGTAGAAAAACACAGACTACAAAATCGGGATCAGAAATTCACCGACTCAATAAACTAGCATAACAGATTCTCAAACTTCAGATACTTCAGTTCAAAATCATATACAGTACAGGAGACTTGTGAATCACTTTTTGGTTTTGCTCAAATTCAATTTGAATGCAATAATTAAATATTTCACGATCGCAATCATGCAGATTTCAATTAACTGAACCAAAACATATTTCATTAATGATTTATTTCAATACTGCTTAGACACAGGAGGAATCTCTTTGTCACGCTGTTAAACTTCCTGGATGTCATTTTTCGATTAAAAACTCAAAATTAGTTTAATTACAAATCGAAAAGTTACGAATTTATTTAAGTTGACCCAAACATTACAAATAACAGACACGCTAAATATGAAAAGAGATGGTCACTTTTGAAGAATTTCAGATAATTATTTTGACAGGGTTGTAACCATCTTTGATTATTACATTTTCTGTTTTCAACTTTGTGTGGTCAGCATGCTTTGTGATTTTCATTTGCTGCGTTATCTCCCTTCTCAGATTTATCTTTGAATATGTTAAATAAATATTGACCCAAACTACTAAAATCTCAACCTTGCTGCCATCAACTCAGTGATAACATAAAAAGGATCTATCTATGTGTATCTCTTACCAGCTTTCATTCTTTCAACCTTAAAGTTCTTTCCCAGTGCTCGACTAATATTGGGATCGTCAGTTTTCAGGTATTCGTGCCAATAAGGCAGATCCTCGTTGGTTACTCGTGGATTTCCGGGAATAATGTAAACGCAATAATTTAGCTCGTCACCAGGGTGACGAAATAACGCTGCATATCCTACAAAATTGAAAATCAAATCGAAATTTAATCATTTAAAACAGTTTTGGGGAAGCACGCCCCTTGCCCTCCGGCACATTAAAAAGATAAAATAGAATAAAATAAAATCCCGACCTACCTACGCTATTTTCTGAGGCCATGTTATCAGAAACACACAATTATTTTTTTCGCCTTATCTCTGTTAGAGCTATTTGTACTACGGTACTTCTAGTGTCTGCACAGTGTATGTTTAATATTTATACATTGGTGAAATTAAAGCAATACAATACAATACAATACAATACAATATAATTTTGAGCCAATACCGAACAAAGCCAACATGTTGCAGATTGCAAAAAATCCTAGCTGAGCATCCCTATCAGCTCCCTGAAAGTCGCCACTTTCAAATAAAAAGAGAAAAGAATAATATACTTTCTGAACGAATTAGCTATTTCCAGGATGAACTTTAAGAATTAATGGCGATTTTATTTGAAGTTTTTTACAATCTTCATACTATTTACAACCTCTGACATTTAATACATCTTTTCACACTGTCATAAAAATTCATAGCCCCGAGATATATTATACCTTTTTTATTCAGGATTTTCGTAATCGCATAATTCTTGCACTGTGCCGTCATAAACCAGATTTTGCTCTTAAAAAATTGACGATGGCCAACACTGTAATCTTTCTATGCACTTTAAGGCAAGAACTGATCATATCCGATTCCTTTTATCAGAATATCTTGCTTTTGACTACTTTTATGAAGAAAATAAGTCTGCAATAATGGTGAACACGATAGCAATCAAATTTCTCTAAAAAAAATGTGTGACACTGCATATACATTTCAGCCAGCATGCTTTACAAGGCTAAAAACATGCATAAATGATAACAATTTTATGTTATTCTACATTTATGAATATGCAAATAACATACTGAATATGCAAATAACATAATGGATATGCAAAACACATCATCAATATGTAACTTTCTACATCAATATGCAAAATTTCATGAAAATATACTTCTCACATGATACTGACATAATCAAAAAATGTTGAAAAAAATGGAACACTCAAAAAAATTTGATAATTTGATGGGGAACAGGTTGGAGTTAAAATGTTCTCAAATTTTTCTTGTGTTTATGTTCTCAAAGTTCTTGAGTATAAGTTCTATATAAATCTGTGATCAACAAAAGTCCGCAGTGTGCTTCCAGAATTTCTGTAATTTTGCAACAAATTTGCATTATAGATGAAACTGTCGGCATTTGTTAATTTTGTGTGAATTCAGACTACATATAAATCTCAAAATCAAATCACCGAGACTCTGTAAATATTTTTCTGTTCATGATTTGTAGTAACAGAAAGCGTTCATGTCAGTGAACTACCTGACCTCATACTGACCTCAATTTTATTATCAGACGACGATTTATTCTGTTATTTATTAATAAAGTAGACAATATATGTTATTGCCAGCAGTCCTCATCGATGTATGTCTGATACTCTCACGAATCATCATCATTTTTCCACTCTCACAGATTGGGCACACTCTACTGTTGCTGAAAATAGGCCATATGGTTTTCGACAATATAGATGTCGCGACTTCCATTATTTTGTGTTGAACTGCATTGATATACATATATAGAGTGTGGTGTCCATTCAAATTAATAGCTCATGACAAAAATTTCAGTTGTCAGTTTTTTATTGACTTTTTTAGCAGTATCTTTGGCCAAAATGATATTTTTCATGTCATTTCCTCAGAAACTGCGAATTGTTTAAAATACACTTTATGAATCGTGGTAGGTATTTTGTATACGAATAGAACTTGAATCAAACTTAGCTTTTTGTTTCAGGCAAGAGAGCAGCAATTTCATATACCTCCATTTTCTTTCACTCAATATTTTGAGACAAATTCGAACAAAGTGATGGTGTTATACCTCTAAGTTATCCATCTGTAAATTAGTCTTGGACAGGAATAATATATTTACATACTTTATATCAAATATTAATGCATCAGTGCTATTTTCACAAGCAATATAGACAATCTCATAGTCTGTAAGTGGGTATGCCGTGACAGGATGCCCTCACATGGTAACAGGACAAACGCCCCCATAGGACAGATGCCCCAGTAGGACAGATGCCCCCAAACAAATGCCTACGGTAGGACTATGGCTCACAATTCAACCAAGAAAGGCATGTTTTTAGGGTTACTTAGCATTTCTACTATAGTGCATTTGAAAGACGTGAGTTCAGGCAGTGTACTTAAAACTAAAAATACGGTTTTATCACTTAGTATTTATGCAATCAGATTCCAGAGTTCTACACAAATTGTTGCTGATTTCGAGAATCGTCATGTGCTTGACTTTTTGAGGGGGATAGCCTACAACCTCCAGTTTTGAATATTATAGTAATATTTAGTATTTATGCAATCAGCGTTTGTCCTAGAGCCCCTCACAGATCGGTCAACACCGATTTCACCAGTGAAAGCTGAACGTCACGACGTTTCCTACAGTCTAACAATCTGAGGCTGTCATCCAATCTTACCTGGAAGTAATCCTTTGTTATAGAACACCACGCCATCTGCTTTAAATTTGTGAGTGCCTGGTTCAACATATGACCTACTACAAGTACCACCAGGGGGTGTCTTCACTATTCCCAAACTCAAACCCAATTTCGAAGGTGCACCATCAGCACATACAAGGACACGACATTTAAAAGTACGATCTGAATCTTCTAGGTGTACAGTCCACAGACCTTCATTTTTGTCAAATTCTACTTTTGAAACACCACAGTTTTCCTGTAGATCAGCTCCAGCTCTGTTTATAGAGAAGATGTGAATGAAGTACAAAATAAATATTTACAAATTTTAATATTAATAAATATTACTCGACAAAAGTCGATCGTTCTCTCAAAACATGATTTCCTACATTTTGATTTCTAATGTCTGAATTTCAAGATAAATTTCATGAACAGATATCACAGTCATCTGTAATCTTTCATTTTACCATTTGATACTAATACATGCCAGATTACAAGAGATCATATCTAATTACTAATCTCAATAAAGTTCAATAATATACATCATAGTGGCTAAGATTCAGAAGAAATTATTTAAAAATCTTGTAAAAGCAAAATTATACAATTTAAGTCTTCGTAGAAGTCTTCATCATAGTCTAAGCTACCTATATATCGTCATCTTTTAACTATTGTATAGTTTTAATGGTCTTTACAGTTTTACTCTTGGCGTATGTCACCAGTTTTAATGTTTTTCTAGTGTAAATTGTAACTTTGTTTGTTATAAGTGACATCACAACATTTTCCTAGGGTATTTTTTTAAATGCATAATGGCAATAAAAAATATATCATTATTACTATTATTATTTATTTGGTTTTTAAGGGTGAGTGAGATTAACTTGATTTAAGAATTGGTGATTGTTTATGCTTGTGAAAACAACTCAGTGTCTGACAAATGCAAAATATACGATGAAACTCATGCAGTGTCCAACAAATACAGAACCTAGGACAGTGATCGAGTAGTGTCCAACAAACACAGAATCTAGGACAGATAAGGTGAACGTAAATACAACCCCCTATAGAACAACCATTTATCAGGAGTAGTTTTTACTACAGCTGTTCCTGATAGTTTCCCTGGATCAGTGTACATCGACTATAAACTGCAGTGTACTTAAAGTAATTGCTATCTTCATGAAAGGAGCAAAAGAAAGCTTTGTCCTCCTTCTACATACATATAGTAACCTTCACCTTTCTGTTGGACACTTTTGTTCTAAATTGTATCTATATATGTTACACTATTATTTACATAATATCCGTATTCAAACCCCAATGTTTGAATTCCAGTCTTTAAGTTTGTAAAAATCAAAACACATAGCCCCCCCCCCCAACCCCAACCCCCCCCCCCTCCACCACGAATCACAACACTTACCTTTTAGCTGCCATAGCAATGGCATTATCCAGGTGGATTCTCTTACAAGCAATAGCTGCTGGTATTTCTCCCAGCATTTCTTTACTTCTCCCAACATAACTTAAACCACCTGGACTACATAAACCACCACTGTCAGCCTACAAAACATATAAAAGTAGATATATATATATACATGAATATGCAGGTATTTCAGAAGAGGCCTAAAAAAATTATATGGTCCTGATTATGCTCAAGTTTAAAATAGGTGGGGTAGGGAGATTTTTTGTTTTATTTTGTTTATTTGTTCATGTGTGAGTGTCTAGTTCAGGTAGTTATGTTTTCCATTGTTTTCCATATGGTCTCTGTGTTATTGGTTTCTTCTCATCAGATGTACAGCCATTGTAGATTGGAAGGAGCAGTTTTATATTGTCTTATTAAGTTGATGTCAGTTTCCGCATGCACTATTTCTTGCGAGACTTCAGAATTTTTGCGATTTCATTATTTATTTCCCAAATGTTTTTTTAAAAAGTTAAGGGTCAGCAGTGAAAAACTATAGGTTGGGTCAGGTAACTGAAACCTATCAATTTTTTTTTGGCCTGAATAATTTAGAGTGGCCATGTGGATGAGAATTCAGTAATTAATTTGAATTTTTAAAATATATTTAGTATCCTGAGGAATCCATTGAGTATCCACTGTAAAGCCTGGAAACATTGAAATAAAAATCTTGCCAGTAGAAGTCGTGTCTTGTTTACAAACCCTATATTTGGATCCAATCTTTTTCAAACAAACTGCCACAGGCATCTAACTCACATATACTGAGTGTAACATTACGCATAAAAGTAGGGCTGTATGTAAAATAAGAAAACCACAATGTAATTCAGATGATAATCACAAATCTAAAATTCATTATGCCATAATGAGTGACTTAACTACTGTCTGGACAGGACCAAAGACTTGATTAGCTCCCAGTTGACAATATCCATGATCCTCCTCACTAGAATTGTTATATTACTGTTATTATTATTATTATTACTGTAAATCATTATCATAATCACAAAGTTCAACAGTTCAAATGTTTAGGTACACAAATTTGAATAATGGCTTCCTCGTAATAAATATTGCACACCTTGAACAGTATTGAATCACATGTAGCTAAATGTATTTGTGTAAACTGTATATATACAGATAATATAGTACAATAAATCCAATCAAATCAATTTTGGGTCCACATCCTAAAAACAGCGCCCCCAACGTGATTATGATTTCAACCTGTTACTGTACTACTTCTGGATAAAAGTGATCTCTAATTAACATATACAGTGGCTAATTATTGGTATTGTAACAATTTTCAGTGAATACTAGACTAAATATTTTGTTCATGTCTGATCAAAAAAAAATAATACTCCAATAACAGCTAGTGCACCTTTAACAAAACTGACAAAAAACGTTTAATAATCGCCCACTTCATTAAAGATAATGTAAGTACTATATATATATATATATAAATTTACACTAGACATTTTTGTAGTCCTCAGTTTGAACTTTGACCTTTGGCAGACATTCATAATCTCAATGAATGACTGCACTCAATATTCAAAGGATATAACTTTATCTCATTTTCTGTCAATAATTCAGAAAATATTATATCAACGAAATAAATTATGTTAGTTCAATCAATTTTTAAATACTGCATATCCTCAACAGACTTATACTCCAAATAAGATGTCATCAGAGAATTGGCAATAATAAGCTAATCTGTCTGGACAAGTAGAATATCCTCCAGATTTCTTAGAAGAAATGTGTTCAGAATTTAAAATACTAGTCTCGGTTACCCAGACTCTCACCGTTGGGGGCTCTCCTATGAGACCACCCAGATGAGAGTCTTGGGAAACCATGTTTCAACTACCCCCGCACCAGGAGTTTCACCGCACATTTCTTCCAAGTCATAAAAAAATGGGTTTACAATGCCTATTTGTTGTAATTTAGATGTATCACTCGCTAGAGAATTAAGTTATAACTTGTCGCAAAAGTACCTACTTCCTGCGTGGGTGAGTTGGAATCTTGTTTCCCCAGACTCGGGGGGAGGTCTCATAGGCAGAGCCCCCAGTGGCAAGAGTCTGGGTAACCAAGACTACAATAAACTAAGCAACCTGCCATATATGTTCAGATAAAATCAATGATTCTACTCACAGTGTTTGCTAAGGGACATGTCATTGAATGATTTATGGGCATGGATTTATGCTGTACACACTACTCAGTTAGCAATTAATATTGTTTTCCCATGACTGTCTACTCAGCTCTGTATTACTGTGGACAGTTATTAATCTTTGTAGCTAGTAAAGCTTAACTGTCTGGGTTTTCAAGTGGAAGGCCAATTAATGTTAATATCAAGATTTGCTTGTAATATGATGGATAACACATTTAGTGTCCTTACAAGATTTATCATTCCTATATGTATGTATGTATGTATGTATGTATGTATGTATGTATGTATGTATGTGTATATGTAAGTATGTATGTATGTATGTATGCATGTATGTATGTATGTATGTATGTATGTATGTGTATATGTGTGTATATGTATGTATGTATGTATGTATGTATGTATGTATGTATGTATGTATGTGTATATGTGTGTATATGTATGCATGTATGTATGTATGTATGTATGTATGTATGTATGTATGTATGTATGTTGTATGTATGCATGTATGTATGTATGTATGTATGTACATGTATGTATGTATGTATGTATGTATGTATGTATGTGTATATGTGTATATGTGTATGCATGTATGTATGTATGTATGTATGTATGTTGTATGCATGTATGTATGTATGTATGTTTGTATGTATGTATGTATGTATGCATGTATGTATGTATGTATGTATGTATGTATGTTCATGTCTGTATGTGTGTTGTATGTGTGTTGTATGTGTGTGTATGTATGTATGTATGTATGTATGCATGTTCATGTATGTGTGTTGGATGTGTGTATGTATGTATGTATGTATGTACATCTGTATGTATTTATGTATGTATGTATGTATGTATGTATGTATGTATGTATGTATGTATGTGTGTGTATGTATGTATGCATGTTCATGTCTGTGTATGTATGTATGGATGTATGTATGTATATGTATGTATGTATGTATGTATGTATGTATGCATGTTCATGTCTGTGTATGTGTGTTGCATGTGTATGTATGTATGTATGTATGTATGCATGCATGCATGTTCATGTATGTGTGTTGTATGTGTATGTATTTATGTCGGTGTCTGACTCAGTGTATATACATATGTGTATGTATGTATGATAGGTCTGAGCTGCTACCTCAAATTCAGTTTGAGTACTATTGTATTCTACAAGTACACATTGACAAATATCCGTCCATACATATGATATATGAAATTGTACATAATTTTTTACACTACATATTTTATGGTTAATGATACCAAACTGTCATGATGCATACAAATTTCATGATATATTTACAGAAACTTTTTTATCAAATATTTAATATCACTCTCATCTGATAATAATTTCTTGTATTTCTTAAGATGCTTTATATATTAATCACGACAATATTCCTGCACGACTTTTTTAGTAATGAATTATTAATAATGGCTGAGTTCTAATGGCATGTCAAAATGATATTGATTCTTCCTTCAAATAACATTAAATTACATAATTCTAGTACCAGCGTTGCAGTGATGCTGGACACTTGACAGAAATGAACAGTTTGATGAAACTTGTGAATTGAGATGAAATCGTTATGACATTACTCGCAGGTGATGTAGTCTTAACTTTCACTCATGAATCCTATTACAACTGAACTAAAATAATTTCATACTGACTTGACAATAACATTCAAGGAATGATAATATTGTAGATAAACTGTAAATGTGGAGATTTTCACTTAAGACTTACTTTCACTTATTTCACTAGAAAATTTTTTAAAAACGCAACAATAAGTACTGAATTATGCGCTTTCTTGTACATGAACAAAACGTACCAATCTGGTAATTAGTAGAAATTAGAATTGACAGAAGACTGTAAATTTTATAGTGGAAAAAAATCTAAATTTACAGTACATCACACCCATTCTGTATCAGCTGTGCACATTTTTTCAGAATATCATTCACGTTTCTCCATAATTTGACGTACGTGCTACACCAAGCTTAAGGTACTATCTCAAAGAAATAAAAAATTGTTCACAATATCAAATTTTTGTTCAGTTTTCAATTCTAAAAAAAATTAATTACGACCATAAAAATTACACCTATGTCAACAAATGTGTCAGATGAATTTGAATAGAGCTGAAATTATAATTTTGGTGTTAGAAATAGACAGAGGCACTAAAAATATAATTTCCTGAGTAAGTCAATACAAAAGACATCTTTCACTGGTCGATATTTAGCTGCAAGTGTTAAGACTATGTAATCCTACACCCAATAAAAGAAGATCTCTTATTATCATCCTGATGACTCCAAGTCAAGATATTACTTCATATATCAGACATGAATATTTGATTAGCATTCGACACTGTTAAGCAAGACTAAGATGATATCACCATAGCATATGTTGTAAAACAGTGCCAGGGGAACTATATGATTCCATTACGCCTTTCTTGAATCCATAGCAGCTGAACTCATCAGTGTTTTCCTAGCATTCATAAATGATTCAGTTTGGGATCACCGATTTTAGACACCTATGGCAGTATTGTGTACATAGAAAATAGTCAATTGAACATGATCATTCTATGCAAGAAGTTAGATAATCAACCTTTTCTTACAAAGATTATTTCTACATACTATACACTGCTGGTGTTTTATATTTATAATTACAATTATATTGAATTGCTTGTAACTCAATACACTGTAAAAAGCTAAAAAAAATTAAAATGTTTGCTATTGTACATACAATAACAAACTTTTTACATGTTTTATTAATCTTTTGCAATTTATTGAGTTACAAACACAGACTTGGTCTATGTTGTTTCACGTCAATTTTTCAAGTAGTAACCATGATAAAATTGTTTTATAAATTAAAAATAAAAAAAAATACCCATATACCTCATCCATATGGCCATTTTAATATTACATTATCACGTATTACTGCATTTAATATCACATCATTGCATATTATTGCATGACAACAGCAAACATCTAAAAATGTTGGTGTAGACATGAGATTTATTTGATATTCAAGCCTGTACAGTAATAGAATCAGTCCTTTATCTATATGGAACATGAATATAGCCAAACCAATATATATGAAATAATATATGAAATAGAACCAGCGAATATTGCAAATTACCATGGCAACCACCTTGAAATACATTGACATTTACAATATGGCATCTAGTGACATTTTTACGAAATTGCTGTGAACATATTTAATAATACACCAGATATTAGGAAAGGAAATAATTCTAATTTTAGTATCTTAAAGGGTGTCAAACAATGGAATTATATTAAAACCGGGAACTAAACCAAGATTATCTATCCTTGGAAATGATTAAGACCAGCAATTAACGAAGTCATAAAAATTTATATTGAAGATAATCTAATACAAAATGGTCTAATTTTATCTTTTTCCCCGGATGACTAGTACATGTCTGTATGCGGAATCTAATCTAAACGATACTATAAGGTATTAGCAGTCATGAATATTTAGTGTGCATCTAATAAATATTCATGTCTGCTCACAGGGGAAAGGAGGCATGTAATTGATTGATTGATTGATTGATTGATTGATTGATCAACTATTTGTACTCTACTAGCTTGTACATGGCTGAGTGCTTGTTTGCTAATTCTTTTTGGCTGTTATGTTTACTGTCGTTAGTTCTTTTGTGAGCATTGTTACATACATCTGACACAATACCATAGGTTTTCCACACGAGTGCTGAGTGAATTCACTCAATGAATGAATGAGAATGCATAATGTGCTGAAACATACGGGTACAGTACTTTACACTGCCGTATACTATACTACTTCAGAGCGTTTGAAAAGAGCGCAGACAATGATATTGTTGTTGTTTGGTGGTTCTCTTTCTTTCAATTTCAAACCATTAGTGTTATATTGAAAGACGGACTCTGGTTGGCTACTCATATCAAGTACGCGATTGGATTTGGGAAAACCTATGGTATTGTGTCAGATGTATGTAACAAGTGCCT
This sequence comes from Glandiceps talaboti, assembly GCF_964340395.1. Taxonomy (NCBI): domain Eukaryota; kingdom Metazoa; phylum Hemichordata; class Enteropneusta; family Spengelidae; genus Glandiceps; species Glandiceps talaboti. The sequence goes on along the minus strand of NC_135566.1, from coordinate 15,056,600 downwards.
CAGAGTGAGACTCACACTTGTAGTCTGAACATAGTATTAGTGTCAAATATCTAGTTTGTTAACAGCTGTCATAACTTTTTTTTGTGAACCTTGACCATCATCGAGCTAATCTTAACAAACACCCAGTAAACAATAAAATGAACGTCAATATTTCAAATTTGGCGTCTATCTTTAAATTCAGAAAATGTTCCTAAAAAGTTAGTCTAGTTCCTGACGACTGAACTCCAATTTTACACTACGTTATCTTCACACATTACATCTAGTCAATGTCGTTACTCAACCCCATGCTGGGCAAAGCACAGATGGCGCATGTCAGTAATATTATCCATCACAAACTGACATGCTGTCGTCGTTGCTCATTAATATTCATTTTGTACAGCTGTGAACCGTAAAAACCGAACTCCAGCTCCAGTAGAGTCGGCTGAAACTGAAATCCCCTGGGGACATGAAGACGTCATCATGTTTATATGAACGCTGTAGGGGGAGCACAGAATTCTATGTGAGTAACAACATTGTAATGTGTGATTGGTAACATAGTGTAAAATCGGAATACGGTTGTCAGGAACAAGACTATATAAGGACTAATTTGTTCTGGACCAGCTTTTTCAACAGCTCTGCCAAAAAACTGTTGTTTGATTTTTAATAAAGTAGGCCTTTAAATTCAAAATTCACAATTAAATTTTTTTTTCAACGTGTCAAATTTAACCCGAGCCAAGGTCTTGAATAAATCATTAATACCAGGGATTATCCAGGTTTCTCTTAATCAATTATGAAATGACTGAAAGAATAAAATGAATATCAAAATACTGAACAAGGGCTATAAAATGTGAAAAATATGACATTTATCAACTTCATAAAATGATATTAGCTTTAAGCTGTTTCGTGACTTCACAGAAAGGAAATCCCCTATACAATACATGTATTAAGTTGCACCTAATAAATTCATAATATCCAATATTCCCTTGTTATTTGCAACCAGAGTGGTTACTCTGTTGTTTCACAAACGCAAAAGAAATGCTACTAATTCCTACAAGCAAGAAACCTTAGATTACAGATGGTGTACATACGTTATAACACACAAGAAGTTCAAAGTTTTTAGCATTAAGCTTTCAAACTGTCTCAGTCGATGATATAATACAACAAGTTACCACTGAACTGAGGAAGTACAAAGTGTCGTTGAGCCACTTTAGATCCATGCCACTGCACTGGTAATCAATGTTTTTGTTAGGGGCGATATTAAACAGGTAAAATCTACTAAAATCTACATATTGGGCACTGTATTATTAAAGTGGAATACAACTCGATCATGATTGACACGAACACATGTCAGTCACAACGAACAACAGAATGGTTTATTGTAACTCCACGTCACCAATAATTATAACAAATGTGATTATAAACAGCACTTCCCGGACTTTGATTTTTAGAACTTACCTATATTGTGATAAATTTGAGGATCAAGTTCAGTGTGAATCGCTTTTGTTTATTTCTAATGGTCCATTAATTCATACAAATAAAAAAAAATAAAGAAATAAAAAGTAAACTTAGGGAGCCTTCAGTATTTACAGGGGGGCCAGAGGAAATCACACATGAGAAAAACATGACGAACCCCTCCCCCCATTCTCCATTTGTAAAAAGTGACCCTCCCCTTAGTCCCATTTTCTAAAACATGACCCTCCCCACGACAATTACATATACTGAATGTTAATCAATATTTCCATTATATGTATACATACAAATTAAATGATTTTGACTGTATAAGAAAGCAATATTTGTACATATAAAGTGACAAACAGTAAAAGACTGGCTAGTTACCTTTCTCTTATAGTCATATGCAATCTATCTCAAAACACACAAAACAAATTGACAATCATTGAATCTTCAATTTGGTCACAAAACTACCGATCGTAAAATGTGACCCTCTCCCAAACATTATAATGCAAAGTACACAAGGAACTCAGTGTAACCATAGACCCTCCAGTGGTGTAACATGAAGCATTTAAGTACCAAAGCATTAACAATAGGCATACTGACTATGCAGGGGCTTATATCCACAACATACTATGTGTTTCATTTGCTTCTGAATCACCAATATTTGGCATTTCAAATGTAGCTCTTCTGTAGACCATGGTGATATCAGACTATTTTTCAATAAATCAATCCAAAATCACCATACAATTTAAAGTTAAAATCATATCAAATTATAAAGTCATTTTAGAATCCAATATGGCCACCGAATACTAGTATTATAAAACTCATCAGTTACAAGCTTGTATACAGCAAAGGTTGAACAGATTTCGTGACTTTTATTTTCAGGGAAATTGGTACCTGAGGCAGGGTCTATCTAGCTTAATGGGAAACTATAGCCTGTCAACAGCTGACATGGAAGCAAAACAAATCATTTCTGCAAGTTTTCATGGCATTGAAAGCAATGGCTTGTGTGATTTATCCCATTAGTGTCGACTTTGCTTAATCTCTGTAATAGAGTATATGTAAATGTTTTTAAAATTGCAGTGATTGAGACAGAGAATATTGGTGTTTTGGGGGGTAATTTCCATAACTGACAATTATCCACAGAGACAAGGCAGGACAACTTATTGATAACTGTTCATGTTTGAATTAAGAATTTGTCTGCTGAGAAACCCAGCTGTGTTTCCTGTTTTTCAACTATCATTTTAACCATTTCAATGATGTCACCTGCAATTAAGCTCGTCAGGTTGCCATGGTAGTTAGGCAACTTAGCAACAATGTTTTAATTTCTACTTAATCAAACTGGCTCTACATTGAAAGAAGGTGATTGACATTTAATATTTGTATGAATTTGATAAATTCAGCTGATAAATGACTCATTTCACGTCAAAAGTCAACCTCAGACACGTGTTGATATTACTAGCCATAAATGATCTTTTTTCATTCTCATAATCTACAAGAAGAAATTAAGCTAGCATACATTGCCATTAACCACACCCTCTTTTATGGAACCGTCAAGAGGTTGTTTGTTATTTCACAGTGTCGAGGAAGAAATAACAGCTTCAGTTTGTGAGAATGCAAGTGTATCACATCGAGAAAGTGAAGCAGCAAATGTCAAGTAACTATGTCATCATTGACATACATAAACTGATAGCAATAAATATATCGGCTGATTAAGTATATATCGGGACGAATTTCTCTAAAAATTCCTAAAATTTCTTAAATCAAATTTCTTCAAACTTTGCCATAAAAGCTTCGTCTTACCCTTTTGAAATAAATAATGATAAAAAGTTATTCATGTTCAGTGTCTTATTTACAATGATATTGATAATCTTTTATTTTCCCATAGTTAACAGTATTTGGCAGCCATATTGGATTCTAAAATGTTTCAAATGTTTTTGTTTTTTATATTATTTTGACCTCCGAGTCAAAAATTTGTATGGTGACCCCCTGATTCTTTTTCTTGATTTTAACAGCAGTTGGGTTTTTAGGGGTTATTTAACAAAATTAGAGCAAAAGGTGAGGATTTTATTACCAAGGTGCATACTCTGTTAACCTTCAATCCTGATCTGATAGAATATTCAAAAATATGCATATAATGCTGTATGAAATAATCCATCTAGTTAGAAATTTTAATACAACATAGTGCCTAAAAGCACATGACTTTTTCACATGAGTTTTTCCACTTTCTAGAGCAATCTTCTTTTTAGCTTCGGGAATTAAATTATGCATAGCAGCCCTCGAGGGAATAGACATCTACTACTGTCCTCATAACAAGTGTATAATATCCAATAGCACTTTAACAACTGAACATCTCCCGAAAGAACAAAACAGAGAAGTGATCTAATTAGTGATGTTGACGGTATGAACATGTTCATTTTGATGTTAAATGTAATTAAAGTGGAATGAACAGAAACTAATTTACAACTAAGTAATTGACATCAATTTGCCATCAATTTCATGAGTGAGTGCTTTTAATACCTACAGATTAATTAAGAGACATTCATATGTGAAACCAACAACCTTCAAGTTCATGTAAACATGTGACACAGCAGTAATTGCCATGGCATTGCTAGCTGAGCATGTATGTATGTAAATCCACGTCTAACTTACAGGTGTTAGTCAGCGTACTTGAAGCATTTCCGACTTGTAAGAAATGATTTGCTTCATGTGATCGTCATCCAATGTAAAGGGCAGAATAATGTATTAAGTGTAAACCCTACCCAAGTGTTTAAAATTTGCTGGGTTTCCCACAGAAAATTATGCTGCATGGTGTGGAAATCTAGGCAAATTTTTACCAGATTTCTCCTGTTAGTGGGTTTCCCCACCAAGATTTTGGTACAAGCTATGGAAATCTATGCACATTTTACACGAGTGTTCCTGGGGTTGCCAAACCTTACCAAAAGCATTGGTTATCATAGCACTGAGAAACATAATGTTATATTTTACATATCATTTCAACTCTATACCTACCACATGAGCCTTTTTTTCTCTGATCAGGTCTTGGTAAATTCCCATGTCAATTAGAATCTCAATGGCTGTCTTACATACTGCATCACCACAATACTTATCACGTGGAAATGTCTTCTTTTCCAGTAGAAGACAATTCCATCCCGCCTTGGCAAGGTAGTAGGCAGTTGTTGCACCAGCTGGACCTGCCCCAACAATACCTACATGGTAGAAGTTCCTCTGTGCATTCTGAGATTTATAATACACATATATTTTAGAATATTATATGAATTATTTTGTTTTCATTAGTTATTCAAGTTATTTAGCCAGCCAACCAGCCACCTAGGTAGGTAGGTAGCTAGTCAGTCAGTTAGTTAGTTACTTAGTTACTTAGTCAGTCAGTCAGTCAGTCAGTCAGTTAGTTAGTTACTTAGTTAGTTAGTTAGTTAGTTAGATAGTTAGCTATCTATCTATCTAGATGGCTGCCTAGCTAGGTAACTGGCTAGTTAGTTAGTTAGTTTTTGTTAGTTAGTTAGTTAGTTAGTTAGTTAGTTAGTTAGTTAGTTAGTTAGTTAGTTAGTTAGTTAGTTAGTCAGTCAGTCAGTCAGTTAGTCAGTTAGTCAGTCAGTTGGGTGGTTGGTTGGTTGGTTGGTTGGTTGGTTGGTTGGTTGGTTGGTCAGTCAATTAGTTCCTCAATGAATCAGTTAGTTAGTTAGTTAGTTAGTTAGTCAGTTAGTTAGTCAGTTAGTTAGTTAGTTAGTTAGTTAGTTAGTTAGTTAGTTAGTTAGTTAGTTAGTTTTTATTTTCTACTTGTGATAGAAGCTCTCGAGCCAGGTTCTTGACACAGGCTTGTTAATATCCAAGGGCAGGATTTTGGTGTTGTTGGTGATTTAATATTACATTCTTTATTTTAACTGTGTAAATAAAGCAAACAAACAAACAAATTTAAATATCCTTGACAGATTTGTATTATAAACACTATGCATTTACGAGTTACCTCCAGCCTCCAGCTCGCGACCTTTATCCTGAAATCAGGTGTTTACACATCAGTAATACACAGTATACTGATACACCGGGACTGACACCTCGCCTAGTATAAACTTAACCCCTCCCCTGCAGCTTACCTTGTTTGCATCAGCGGGGAATTTCCGTGGAAAGTTTACTACTTTTGGTTTCAGCAATGTTCTCAAAACCTTTCTGATGGCTAGCAATATGACAGCTAGCGCTGCGATTGCTATGAAAGGGTGACTAATCACTGATCCTGCCAATCCAGACACTAACCCTGCCATTGTCATATAGATGATGCAGAACCTCACGACCTTTGAACTCAAAAGACCTTTGATCCAGTAGTGTTCGTTCGAACCCAGGCCAGCCAACCAACCAGATGAACACTATGAATTGACAATGTTACACAATGGCAGCATAGAAAACGTAAATGCGTACGAATGCTGTCAAATTGTAACTATGCAAGGTCACACATGTGCATATTATACACGAGAGAGAGAGAGAGAGAGAGAGAGAGAGAGAGAGAGAGAGAGAGAGAGAGAGAGAGAGAGAGAGAGAGAGAGAGAGAGAGAGAGAGAGAGAGAGAGGGGGGGGGGAGGGAGGGAGAGAGGGAGGGAGAGAGAGAGAGAGAGAGAGAGAGAGAGAGAGAGAGATATGTTTCAATTTTAGCCAACTACCAAATCAACCAACACAAGCCAAAGAGAAATTGATTGATCGTTTTAATAATTTGGGATGGGGTGAGAGTTGACCAAAAATAATATTTCCATCAAACAAAAACGATATTGGTTTTAAGAAAGCCCTGTAGGTTTTTTGGAGTGGGTCTTTTTTTTATGTCCAAGTAATGTTTTACAGTTTCGTCTGAGGTAATGCGACACCATTTTCAATGTGAAAGAAGTCGACAGAAATATCAATGTTTGCCTGAGGCGAAAATTGAAGCAATTTCGTTTCTTTTTTGTCCAGTTTACCTGACATCGATCTTTTAATCATGTCACCCCTTACGTGATATTAATTTAACATTTTGTTTCACTGCATTGAATATATCACAAACAAAACCGATTCCTCAATACTTGTGTGATTGACACCTATTTTGTTAATGTTATACTTTTCAAGTGTGAATGGCTCAATTTTAGCATTCTTACCTTTCATTATGTATGAAGTAATTTATTACGTTGATGGGTAGATTACAGACACAGGTTAAATATAGCTTGAAAACAATATTTTCTATGAACATACATATTTCGCAAATTATTTCCCAAATATTTATATTTGTACTTCTTTAGACTTGTGGGATAATCTCACAGGAAATAACAATTTCTTCCTGACACAATCGACTTACAGAATCCCGTTTTAATAACATGTTAATGAAAAAAAATAGTATGGGTGTAACTGAGAGAGACAATAGATCAAACACACGTCACAAAACCAAACCACCCACTCTGCACATTAATTGCACATTTGCCATTTCCGTCGACATTATGGGTGACGTTTGTTCCGTTCTGTCAGGAAATGAGATTGAAAACACCATTCCATAATTGTACAATTAGTTTACGCTCTACGTGTATAGTTAGATTTAAGATCTATTTTGAATGGCAACGGTTCTCGAAGGATCATCCCACGACAACGAGTGTTATTTTTACTGCTCATTTCATGTTAGCGTTCTCTGGCTTTGTATGATACAAGCATGCAGAAACTAATACGAAACTGCATATGCTACACTTAAAGGTAGCAAGATTGAATGTATATAGTTTTTTTGCGACATTGTATCTAAATGAACCCCATACTGGCATCAAAACATTGGCACCCGCGTGTCTGCATAGGCACCGCGTGTCTACATCGATCAGAAGTATGTTTAAATGGTTTATATTATTTAGACAAAATGTAGCAATCTTGCTATCTTAAAGTGTAAAATATGCAGTTTCTTATTGGTTTCTGCGTGCTCGTATCAACAAGAGAAGGTGATAACACTAACATGAAACGTGCGGTATATCCAAATTTGATCTTCAACATATTACAGTAATACCCTTCTAACCACTAATATAGTACTATTGATATGCAATATAGTGGTGCACAGTGTGTATTCACCATCATGATACATAGATGGTGAGAGATCTAGACTGTATTTGACGTGATACAATTTGATAGCTGAATGGTGAGTGGACGGACGGATGAGGGAGGGAAGGAGGGAGGGAGGGATGAGGTATATGGATGGAGGAATGAATGAGGAGGCATGGATACTTGGATTGATACACAATAACACATACTCATCTCAGAAATTCAGATAAAAAGATAATTTGTTGATTGTTGAAGTTATATACTATTTGAAGTCATGTATTAATAGGTAGATTAATATATTAATATAGCGATTTGTTGATGGGTAGATTATTCAATTTTTTTAATATAGTGATTTATTGATAGGTAGAATAATATATTAATATAGCGATTTGTCGATGGGTAGATTATTCTATTAATATAGCGATTTATTGATAGGTAGATTATTCTATTAATATATCGATTTATTGATAGGTAGATTATTCTATTAATATAGCGATTTATTGATAGGTAGATTATTCTATTAATATAACGATTTGTTGATTAATCCATTCCTTAATTCATTTTAATATGTTATCATTCACCCTTATTCTTGTTGATTTATTGAATCGACAAGCCATCCGTTACTATTTTATTTATTCGACTAGTCAGCCTTTCTTGGATTATTCATAGTGCCTTCATTCGTCAAATGTTAATGCGTCGTCTATCTTTTCAGTTTCAAATGAATTTATTTTACTCAGATGCCAGATTATCCTTGGGGTTTCCATTTTGTTTGTTTGTTTGTTTGTTTGTAACACATAATGTAGGCGTCTCCCAAAATATGTAAAATACATTCACTTTGTTATTCAAATAAAAAAGCATACACGTCATATAACTTAAAACTATATGATTGGATAGAAATGTGTTATGTAAATCTACATACCGGTATGCCAACGTGTTAGTGCTAAGCTTCAAGGACGTCCATCATCGCAATTTTTTTAAAAGTCACAAGTTCACACACACACACACACACACACACACACACACACACTCACTCACTCACTCACTCACTCACTCACTCACTCACTCACTCATTCATTCGATCGTTCATTCATTTACGCATTTCACTCTGGTTCACTAAGGCTCTCATTCATTCATTCATTCATTCATTCATTCATTCACTTATGCAGTCACTCAGTTAACTATTCATTCATTCATTCATTCATTCATTCATTCATTCAATTGGATGATTATCTGTTTTCCCAGTTATCTATTCTGTTGATTGGTTGATGATGTCGATATTGTGTAGGCAACTTTAGCCGGTGGATGTACGAACAATATAATACATTTGGAAAGCGTTATCCCCTGACGTGTTCTGACGGTGTGTAATTTGTAGGACTGTGTGGCGCTGTTTAAACTCGTGCTAATAATCATGTTAATTGCCTATTCACAAGTACTATAAATTGTAGACAAATATATCCGGTATCGTCATATCCATAAATCGAACTCAGCTAATCTCCGGGATTTGAATCGCACAAATCCTTAAGTCGTGTCTAGTACGTAGTAAGTCGATTTTATTCAAATTGGAAGATAGCGACAAATGTAGAAAGCAAGCACGTTCTAGAGATTTATATACCGGTCTGCGATTCAATGTTGATGTCTACGTCAGAGTTGATACATCCACGCATCTATGTACGAACTGCGACCTTCCTTTTCATTGCCAACAAATAGGGAGGCAGTCAGTCAATCCAACATCGGATTTTCTGATGCTTACTTTCGATTTCATTGAACTAAACACCCCGTAATATATATCTGTGGCAGTCACTGTTTATGCTAATCTGTTTGCACACTCACCTATTAGACTTTATAACCCACATTACACAAGACGTGCCGTTCCATCACAGAATGCGTTCGGTGACACTTCTAGCTAGCTACTACCGTCATTTCTCATTCAGCCCATCAAACAGCGGTTTTGAATAACGCCTGCGTCAACGGTAAGTGTTGGTATTTCTCTTGACTATAACATTATCTGAGACTTATGCAGGAAACGTAACTTATTGAAAATTCAAATTGTTATTGTACTACATCACTGTCCAGACCTTTTACAGTAATGGTACCAACCGTTCAGAATGTATAATACCCCAAAGGCATCCAGTCATATCAAACGATGCAAACAATACTAATAGAACCTCTGCACGTCGCTGTCAACAAGACTCCTTTTTAGCTGGCTACTGTGCCGTGCGGTCGTAACGGACAAATTAAGATTCTTACCACGCTCAAACTATTTATGTCGTTTCTCTTCTCTTTCGAGTTTATCAAGTGAATGTTTAAAATGAAACTGTAGAATCGCTGTGCCCGCCATCTTTCCAAATTAACTGTGCGATGAGAAGTTGGCAAATAGAGTGAGCGTGCATTAGTCGCGTAGTAACAATCCGTGTGCAATCAAAATATATAGACACATCTCTAATTATCACATTGGAGGACGAATTACTGTCACTTACCTTGCTTTGTTATCAATTTTAGCTTTAAAAACGTACTGTTATCCTCAGTTGTTGAATTCATCTTCAAAAGGATGTGTTGATAACATTCGCTTTCATCAATCTCCTAAAATGAGTGTGGAGTGTGTGTATATATATTATATAGATAGATAGATAGATAGATAGATAGATAGATAGATAGATAGATAGATAGATAGATAGATAGATAGATAGATAGATAGATAGATATTGTATCAAACACGCCACAACTTTGAAATTCAAATGTATGTAATTCCATTCTTTCATCGCCTTCAAACCAATGTAGTACATACAGTATTTAGCTTTAGGAAGAATTGAAATATTACTTTATATCAAAGTGTGTCAACATTTGTGTTCTAAGTTGGCCATTTCAATTTATTTAAAATTCAGATAATGTCTTAATGTTTGCTAACACATATCTCATAAGGACAGCCTGTGTAAAAGCATAAAAGTCGTGTAGATAATACAAAAATCAGGAGGAGGCCTACATATCGTGTTATGTGTATTTTTTTCATTATACAAATTACAACATTAATTAGCTTTTCAAATTAAACACATGAGCGTTTTCACCATTTTCTATCTTCAATATTACGGCCATTGTAAATTCAGCCAATTTCTTATGTGTAATTACGAATTTCGAAGTCATATTGACCTTTAGAAATATAAGCGACGGCATGATTACACAAATGGCGGTTCACTTGAGGATCGCATTCATCATTTTACGCCATAATTGCCGTTATGTGTTACGACGGTAAACGTTGTTCATAAATGACCTGTTATATATAGCTATATACAAGCTTTCAATTTTGTAATGTCATATGCTCACAGAGAATTCAAGGACGATGACAGCATATTATCACATTATATGTAACGAGGTGTTGACTGATTACTGACGACGAGCACCAACTGTGTCATGTAGTATCTGACATTTACTGTAAAGGAATTTATTTTTACCGTTCGCGCTTTGTGATGTATTGCCGTCAAATTACGTTGTGGTTGCTGCATGGCTTTATAGCATAAACCAACAGCTGTGTGTAAAAAGTCGAGTAGAGGATATAGTGTCCACTAAAGAGATAAACACGTTAACATGGATTATGTTGATGTTGGTGTATTTATCTCTTTACATCAAATCAAATTTCAAATTTGTGATACGACCACAACCATATAATAACCACCGGAATATTATCTCAATATCGTGCTCCGGAATTGAATTTGTATTGATTCAGATGAGATGTCGAGTTTTTTATTCATGCATTTTGTCCGAGATATTCCTTTTTGGAAGTGAATATTTGTGTACGGATATGACGTGTTTAAAAGCTAAAACATAATCATTTGTCCGTAAACAGAATAAAAATCTAGGGCGCATGGAATGTAGAGACGTCAATATTTCATAACACGAGAAATCAAATCCCACTAGTGTCAAAATATCAATATTTTGTACATTTTGTCAATTAATACTCTCACTAAGAAATCCCCATTTATAACAAGAAATGTGTATATGACATAAATGCCCACGTTTAGTACATTTAATTTTTTAACAGGTGTGAAATGTTTTCAGCATCGACGCGTTTAGGTCTGTAACATAAAACTAATACCTGCACACGATAGCTTAATTCTTCAGACACACAGCAATAAGTCTTTAAGCACTAGCAGACATATATATGGGGTCGGCTTTAAATCATTTAAATATATGTCCTATATATCTGTTTAAAAGATGTGTACGCCAGTGGTACATACACACAGCATACACATACATAAATACGTGCATATATACATACATACGTACGTACGTACGTACGTACGTACGTACATACATACATACATACATACATACATACATACGTGCGTGCGTGCGTGCGTGCGTGCACACACACACACACACACACACACACATACATACACACATACATACATACATACATACATACATACATACATACATATAATACCTTGACAAAGAATTTTTATTCGAAACGTTGGATTTTACATCTACTTATTCGGACTGTCTCACAAGTTCCTTATGCATTTCTTTCTACATACATACATACATACATACATACATACATACATACCTCAGAACGTAATAGAAGTGGCGAAGGTTTTCTAATCATGTGACGTTTGATGTGCTCTTTGCTGTAATAGAAGTAACAAAGATTAACGATTTTATAATACTAATGGTAGAGACAAACTAAATCCAATCCTATCCACACTATGTGATATATAGAGCAATTTAGAGAATTCTTATTTTGTCAGAGGTTAATATAGATTTATCCAGTGCGAGCAAAAATGGAGACTTTATATATCAAATCATTCATTTGACGACACAGTTTCCTTCAACTCTAGCCAAGCAATGAGTAATCATTCATGTTATGTCTCGTGGACACCTGGACGACTTTGTAAAAATATGTTGTCGATTCTGAGGATTTCTTATGAAGCAGATATAAGTTATGAATTGTGTGATGCGTACTTACTTCTTTTACTAATTTTAAGGAACATCACGTTTGATGTTTTAAAGCAATAGTGGTTGTTGATAAATCGTTGTCTGTGTAATGGTGCACAATACCAACAGCCATTCTGACATCTCAAAGGATATATTTCTATTAGACAGAGAGAGAGAGAGACAGACCCCGTTTCACCTTTCTTCGAGTTGATGGCTGTAAAGTATTAGTTTCCCAGTGATGTTGGTCATTTTTAATACTCTAGCTATTATTCTGACCGTGTATATCATTTTTGATAGAGAGAAATGTGTATAACGGGATGTGCTAAAGTACGGACAGCCGACGATATTAAATTATACGAAGAAATGCGAGATTAGCGAATTGTTAAATGTAAGTGATTTTGGTACAGAGTTTGGAACTTGATTTTGGTACAAAGTTTGAAACTTTAATACTACAAAAAAGTGCAATTGAAGGATATACGAAGACACTTGTTGAACAGTAAGCAGGGCCACCACGTACGTGTGTACTCTCAGCAATTACACGCGATTGTTTGCTTGTGATAAGCATCTTCAATACCTGGTAAATACTATAATAGAAAGAAATGCATTTAGCTGATATTCGAGATATGAATAGGATGGATTAATGTGAATGAAAATAATTGAAAAATCATCCCACATCCAATTACATACATAATGGTATACATAATGTACAACTGGAGTCGCTATCCATAACCTTTCAGCGTAGACCATCGGTCCCATACTTGGAATACCAATTCATGTAGCTATAAACGTTGACGTATCTATAGAGAAATGACATTTTAAACTGTATGATGTAAAGTTTTCATCCTGAAAGCAAGGAAATGAATACTACATGTAAACCCAAAATGTAATTATCTGTAAATAATACTTTTACAGTATAAACTTATTATATCGATACTTCGTGGGTGTAATATGAATATCATTCGAGAACATTTTCCCCTCGAGAGATTCAGTGCTTTACGAAATACTTCGCCTTTATTTCTTTAAAACGACTGATATAGTCTCTCTGTATTCCAACTTTTACTATTGCCTAACATAACCCCCAAACTATCAAGCCATTTTGGCGCCAACAAAAAAGTTGCCAATATCATAAACCAACAATATGAGGGAGTTATTGATTACATAAAATTATGGCTTTAGTTTTGAACACAATGTTTGCCATGAGCTATGTGCTATATCTATAATTGAACATGCGCATCATATTCTTATACTGCTAATTTTAATACAAAAGCTAACACCCTTACTACAAATCAATCCATTGACAGTATAAATTCAATAACTACTTTACTTACTAACATAATTAGACTCTTGCCACTTACTTATTAACTTACAATAGTACACTCACCTTATCACCTATGCATCAAATGTTACTAAGTAATTAACATAAATGAAGTGCTTGGACTGGATGAAGTAAATATAAATGCAGTGTTTTGACAGAACAAAATAACATAACTATAGAGTTTTGACAGGAAGACGTAAACGTAAATGTAGGTTTGAACAGGAAGGCATAAACGTAAATGTAGGGTTTGGACAGGAAGGCATAAACGTAAATGTGGGGTTTGGGCAGGAATACATAAACGTAAATGTAGCGTTTGTACATGGAAGGTGTAAATGTAATAATAATAAAAATAATAATAATAATAAAAATAATGATGATAATAACAAAGAATTCATAATGCTGTCCTCCGGAGAGCTCTAGGCACAGACACAGAACTATTAACAAAAACGAGAGGATACAGAAAAACAATTGAAAACATATAGGAAGGATGCAGAGAGAAGTGTGCAAGTGAGTGAGATTTAAGACTGAAATAGGGGAGTTTTAAGGGCATAGTGGAAGGAGGACTTAGAGTGAGTGTGTCGAAGACTGTGGGGAAGACTGTTCCAAATTGAAGGAGCAGTGTAGGCGATAGGATGTAGAGTTTGAACGTAGAGTTTGAACAGGAAAATGTAAACGTAAGTGAAGGATTTGAACTGGAAGACGGAGATGTACATGTAGGGTTTGAACAGGAAAACAACATATGACTCAGATAGATTGTATTTTTTACTAGTTTTAATCAGATTAATTATAAGCTCGTAGGTAATTGAAGAACACAATACATTGAATAGACCACCCAGGAAAATTATCAGGTGTACCTTAGTCCGTAATAACTGCAATCTCCTAAATCGTGACAACTCAGCGACTTAGGTTTAATAGGCACGTGACTTGGATTTCACCTGTATAATACAGACATTTTGCACTGTATTTATTCCTCTGTAAGATTCAGGTTTACTTGATACCGGTGGTATCACTTTCGGCTGTCATCGCATATGATATTGTTTGGTGTGATATTTTTAACTTTGACAAATATGGATACCTTTTCACACGAAAGTAAACTTATCGTGAAAATGGAAAGTATTTTAATGGGTGATTTTGAGTATGACACTTCGTATCTCCTTAAAATGTTCTGCGTTGAGATATATATTCAATTTAAAATATGGGAATTCAAGAGAAGTCTAGAACTAAAGAACACTAAGTCCGATGTGTGAATCATTTATGCCCACTATTGTGTTTTCCCTGTGGCTAAATGACGAAGACTGTGAAAGTTGAGTTAAGGATATTACATTTCGGAGCCATGATGACTCCGTGCAAACTTGTACTGATGTCCATCAGGATGACTTTACGTTATCTTGACATTGGACCATTGTGTATCAGTATCAATGTGTATGTTGTGAATTCGCTTGTATTTTGACATTTAAAACGAAGTAGGATTTTTTAAATCCTTATTTATACCTTCTCGAATGTTGGCGATTCATTTCTGGCGCTCAGTCATAAACTTCCGAGTTGTCAGAGTATTTTTTCTTAATCAAGGCTATTTCCAATGAAGCCATATACCTCAAATGTAGCATGTTATCATATGAAAAAAATATACATTGGCATAAAAGGGTATTGCTAGTGTTGTCTACGAACAGTATGTCATTGCATCATCTCAAAGGTTTAGTTCTGATCATGATTGAATCATAATAACATGCGATCCCATCATTATTGATTTTCAAGTTTGACAATCTGAATTTATAATTATTACAATTTTTACTCCCACTGAAATATCTTTTTTCCATATCGCCAGTGGATATCAAGTAATTGCGTAAATATGATATTCATGCCATGGTTGATTCCCTGCATACATACTACTATCAAGTTACTGTGAAATCTTACTGATAAATTCATATATGAATATTATATAAACACTTGGCACTCTGACAATCCAAAATTCCTTTTATCTAAATTAAACAATTTTAAAAATGCAATATCGTACGAATTGTGTACAATCCTTCTGTTTAAATTATTCATATAAAAATGTTATACTGATCTAAACCCTGACATTATTTTCTTTTAATATTCGCTCTCTTTAAATTTGCTTGTGTGACTAGGGGATAAACTTTACTAGTCGATATATTTTCATATATACCCCTCAACGGTTCACAAAAAGTGACGTATTAAAGTACGATTTGTAATGACTTGCAAATGAACTACTGTCGTGCAGTATCCCATCATGTATTTTTACCTAGTAAGTTGTGTCGTTTTTATTATTTATTTACTGAAAGATTCAGTTTGTCAAGCATAGATGCATTTTTTTTCATATTATTGAATTAAATTGAATTGAAATTTATTCCACCACAAAATGGAAACAAAATATACATTCTTTGAAAGCAGTACAAAACAGA
Source organism: Glandiceps talaboti (assembly GCF_964340395.1). Taxonomy (NCBI): domain Eukaryota; kingdom Metazoa; phylum Hemichordata; class Enteropneusta; family Spengelidae; genus Glandiceps; species Glandiceps talaboti. Next base: position 15,040,454 of record NC_135566.1, on the reverse strand, counting down.
ATTCTGGTGAGGGTCATGAAAAATAGTTCCCGAGGAACTAATCGAAGTCCATGTACCAAACGTTCATGAACATATAAAGGGATACGAGTTATAACAACAAAAATGCATCTCTTGTGAATAGTGATGGAGGTCATGTTGGTGGCAAAATTATATACACGTCAAATATACAGAAAGTCTCTCAGTATAGCAAATGAAATGAATCGAAATATTTAGCCTGAAAGACCCAGGCGTTGTTTCCTCTTATACAATGCCTTGTGGGGTGGCGAGAAGTAAGCCAACGGCTCCGGGTTTTTCACGTCTGTTTATATTAATGGATTTTTGTAATGTTATGACGTCACGCATCTCCTTGTTCTCGTTGTGTAGTGAACTGTGCGTTCTTGTAAAATATGCAAAGCTCAACGAATTGCAAAAAAAGATTTCAGTATCATGACTCGAAACAATACTTTCATATAGGGTTATTATTTTCCCATCCATGCACCCCATTACAATTTGAATGGACTTTTCCTTGAGGAATGTTTTCTTTAGGAGTGTACTAAAATCATATACTATCTATGAAAGGTTTTTATTTTTATCTTCCGTTAGGGAGGTTATATTTTAGGGATGGTTTGTTTGTCTGTCTGTCTGTCTGTCTGTCTGTCTGTCTGTCTGTCTCTTTGTCTGTCATCGTTTTCTCAAAAAGGGTCTGAATTCATATGAAATTCGGTGCACATATTCTTTAGGGTAATGGCTAGAGCTGATAAGGTTTTGGTAAGCATTCCATGGATGAGGTATTTGCATACTTAATGATATTCGGTAATTAGGCTATATCTTATGAATGCAAGCTTCAAATTTCATATAATTTGGTACATACATTGATGATAAGAAAGTGCATGTATCCTGTAAAGTTTGATAATGTAATTTTTAATTGTAATGTAAAATGTGCATAATGTTTGATTTTCAGTAATTAGGCTGTATCTTAAGAATACATGCTTCAAATTCAATATCGTATACATAACTCAACCATAAAAATGTGCACATGTTCTACAATGTTTGTTGGTGAAACTGTTAGTTGTAATGTATCATTTGCAAAATTAATGACTTTCAGTAATTTGGGTATATTTTAAGAATACATACTTCAAATTTCATACAATTTGGTTACATGCATTGATATAGTTTACTGGTGTAGTTTTTAATTGTAATCAGTCATTTGCATATTAATTAATGATTTGAGAATACAAGCTTCAAATTCCATATAATTTGGTTACCGTAAAGAGTCTTTATACAGACAAACGGCAGAGTTAATGTACCACATTTGTCCGTGGTGATAATATCTTGAAATTCCAAGGAGATTTGCAGTCCTTCTGACTTCCAGACTGTCACCAGCGCTAGAGTATGATACATTAAGTCTGGTTTTAACGTGTCTTTATACTATCAGGTATGACCTATTGTCAGAATTATGTAGCTTTATGAGTCAATGAACCCATCTATACATACATACATACATACATACATACATACATACATACATACACACACACACACACACACACACACACACACACACACACACACACATACATACATACACACACACACACACGCACGCACGCACGCATACATACACACATACATACATACATACATACATACATACATACATACATACATACATACATACATACATACATACAAGTCAGGCTATTTCTTCCTTAGGCACAGGTCATTTTCTTCGGCCCGAAAGGGGGGGGTGGATTGCGGGGGGGGGGGGGGGGGGTCACCCTGGATTTGAAATTGGAAGGGGTCATCCTGATTTCAAATTTTTGAATGACGGGGTCATTGTGTTTTGGATTGCGATGGAAGAACAATTGATTTTGAAAGACTCTTTGATTAAGAACTCCAACTCCCCCTACCAGTGACATCGTCCATCAGATGCCCTGACCTCATACTGTAATGATGTCATGAACGTTTTATAAAAGAACAGTCATTCAAACCTATGTATAAAGAATAGTTACATGGTGTTGTTGTCTTGAAATTGTTGCCTGAAAGTGGCCTAAACATTGCCTTTAAGAGTAAAAAAAAGCGAACTCTAGAGCTTCTAGCTGGGATGGGAGGCCCCTAAGACCCCAATAGTACACATGTAAAAAGTTACAAACAAGGGCTTCACTTACCTCTATATTAGGATAGATATTTGAGCTCATATTTTGAGCTCATATATACACACGGGTTTGAAATTGTTCTGTGATATTCGAACTGGGAATCAATATCCTTTAGAGTTTACATGAAAAATGTCTTAAAGACCAGGAATTCAATCCCAGGTTCTCACATTAGTGTTATGTTGTGAGTGTAGCCAAGATAGGGTTATCGTTTTGTCTAGGGCCAACATTTTTGTTTTTCACATCTATGCCTAATCCGAATTTGGTCATTAACTAACTTAATAAAGAGTCGTGTTGAGTTATTTCAAAGTTTAAATCCGTGACAAATTATAACCGTCCATTCAACTACTATGACATGTCATAAATCTAAAAGACATCCCGTTCTTACTAGTATATCAAAAGGATGGATGCAACTTGTCACGGATAGTTTTAGACCACGTCAGGTTGTTGCATTCTATAATACACGTGTTTAACGAACCAAATGGCAGATTTTAAAGTCTCGCACGTACATGTGTATAAGGTGTAATCCTAAGCACCCAGCTGTTAAGGGAACCCGTCTTTTCAATGTTAAAGGATGACGGTGAAAAGGACTCATGGGATTTTTGTATTTGGTCCGTATTAGTAAAGTCTGACGTCAGCAATAAACCCAGATAAGATTATCAAATATCTTGCTCTGCCAATTTCTGTAAATGCCTGGGATTTAGCAGACTTTCCACGTCATCGACTGTTCTTTGATGTATTGGCGACAAGCTTAGTTTTAATTTCCAACTCGCCCTGAAACGATGACACATATTGGACACACGTTTTACTTTCCATGCATCTCCCTCTGAAAACATAACACCCATACATTGTCGATTAATACTCGTGTCTCCGATGCACCAGCACCTGGCAGTTAAGGAGGGAAACATGAGACACATGAAATGAAATAAAATACACGATTTACCATTGAAAAATTTATAATTCCGTATAAGAACTTTCATCAGGGTGTGGTGTGGTGTTTCTCGGATTGGCGAGATTGATCAATAGAACGATGTGGCGTCTACTGAGCGAGAGAAGTGACAAGCTAACGACAAATACTGTATGACATCAGAACATGAAATCTCAATGATCCTTGTATGATGAATTCACAGCAAGTTAGATGGGTAACGTTAACTCAGACAGCCAGCAGAAAAACGCTTTTTCTAAACCTGTACATGTGTGTACCATATCTGAATTCACAAACGCCTTCAGTAGTCTACATTGGAATATCCTCCATTTTGATAATAATCTGTATTGTTTTACCAATTTTATGAAATTAATTAATTAATTAATTAATTAATTAGAAAATGAATCTCGACGTAAGATATCAAAGTAGAGTGTCGTGGAGTGGAATAACGTATGATATAACAACAACTTGCAAGCCTATCGTTGGTACTATTTAGCTACAGTTCATTTATAATTCGTGTTACAGAACGGTGTCTAGATCTCCCCTTGAAGCAGACAGTTCGCCAGTATGTGCAGCTCTCGGAGAACCATTTTTACGTTTAGCTCTGTGTATATATGTGTGATTCGGTTGGTTGGTTGGTTGGTTGGTTGGTTGGTCGATCATTTAGCTTGTTGGTTGATTTGCTAGTTGGCTAAAAGTGAAACATCGCGTTCTTTTTCTCTCCCTGTCCCAGTCTCCCTCCCTCTCCATGTCTGCATCTCTCTGTATACCTCTGTCTCTGTCATCCGAATATCATATCTAGACCCAATCTGATTAAAATCCGATGTGGGGAAAGCGGTTGAATGCTTTATTTACGCCGTGGGAAGGCGGCGATCACTCGGAACAAAAACAAACGACACACACAAAACTATGGGAATGGGGGTAAATAAAGCATTTAGCGGCTTTCAGCATATCGGATTTTAATCAGATTGATCTAGACCTTCCTGGATGCTTAAAAAAATATTAAGTTTGAAGAACGTGATAAACTCAAACGTGCATCTTAAGAGTATAAGAATATCGACTCGGAAGGAAACGCGTTGAAATATTCATGTGTACTGCGAGTTTAAACTGGAGGGGTCTCCACTAACAGCTTTCGGCGTTGTGATCAGCCTTCTTACTCTAAATATTCGTGTTGTACCGTAAATTATTTAACTTTTTGACGTGTTGTCTAGATTCATCACAGTCAGGTACAAAAGGAAATCAAGATTTTTAAGAGGAATATCAGGAAAATATATACGATGTATTTCATCAAAAACAAAGAATGGGAGCGACCAAGTAAATATCGTACGGTTTAAATCAGAGGGTCAAGACTGCTCTTCTCTCTCTCTCTCTCTCTCTCTCTCTCTCTCTCTCTCTCTCTCTCTCTCTCTCTCTCTCTCTCTCTCTCTCTCTCTCTCTCTCTCTCTCTCTCTCTCTCTCTCTCTCTCTCTCTCTCTCTCTCTCTCTCATGTACAGTCTATAATTCTATAAATAAGTCTGATGGCAAGTCTATTCCTAATAATAAGCAACAATGTCTATCTAGCGACAGGGACTATTTGGTATATGGGTCTATAAATCTTTGCACACTAATACACTAGAGTGATGTGACTCCTCACTAGGAGTCAATAAGGAAATTAAGCAACGTAGTCCTTTCAAAAAATTCAGTGGTTCACGAAAAGAGCATCTAGATCTGTTTCCATAGAAACCTACCTATTAGTGCGAGTATTCCGTTTCCATGTAAACTCGTTTGGGTGACAAACATTTGGAGTCGTTAAATCTACGCAGATCAAATGACAAAGCTGGCCTCGTGGCGTTCATGGCTTCATGTTTTGTATGGTTTCTGGGACTGTGTATAAAAAGAGTCAGATAGCCGATGTACAGTAGATGGTACTTGTTGTATATAGGCTGTAAAATTAGACATTGGCAGCGCTCCACGCGTTTTACCACATGCACAATACAGACGGACTAGTCGTCGTACGCACAGGGGCACGAATTATTGCTTATATTTAGTCTGGAGACAAGGAAAACAATAATCTAAGCAATACTACACGCCCCTATGGTTGTACTTATCCAGGTAAGTTTAATACCGGAACGTGTGGAACGCTGCCATTGACTATACTAGTATTTTGCCGTCTACTTCAGTGTGTGACACATGTTCAATTCACTTCGATCTCGACCATGGAAGTATCACCGACGTTGGTGATACTTCCATGCTTCGACTATGTTTTCCGCTCTGTTTAAGATGTGACTTCTCTGACCCAACAGAAAATGAGAAAGAAAAACGGGGTCGAAATGTCTCAGGTACGGCTGAGATAGGGATTCTCTCATCCGAAAAATAAATTGCTTATTCACTGTACTACCGCGGAATGGTTCCCATGGGAATAATCAGGGATGTGAATGTATGTTATGGGAAATTTACCGAAGCTATGCATCATAACGAAGCGATAATATCATACTCCAGGCTCTACACGTGTGTGTAATTTATAAACTTGGAGCACGGTACATGGAAAAATACAACCTTATCTTTTTGTATTTCTTCTACTTCCAAATTTGTCATAGTTTTTTCTTTCGCCGTTGTATTACAGGTTTAATCGATCTCCCGGATAGATCTTTTACTAATGTTGGGTGTTCTGTATATTTTCGTTTCCAGGTGGCGATATAAATATTTCAATTGGTAAAAGATCAGGAGAACATGAGAGGGGTAGGTTTTATCATTTGAACTAAACGGTGAAGGGAACACTTACAAAAAAAATTAAAGAATTAATGTACATAATGTACATGCAGAAAAAGAGAGAGAGAGAGAGAGAGAGAGAGAGAGAGAGAGAGAGAGAGAGAGAGAGAGAGAGAGAGAGAGAGAGAGAGAGAGAGAGAGAGAGAGAGAGGGAGCGAGGGAGGGAGGGGGAGAGAGAGGGGCAGGCAGACAGACAGACAGACAGACAGACAGACAGACAGACAGATGCCGAATGAGACAGACCTAGAGAGAAAGATTACGATAGGGATGATAAAATATTAAGTTACTTTCATCGTCGCAAAACACAGCCTCTTTTACGGCACCGCCAAGAGTTGATGCAGCAGAAATATATATATGGCTTGCAAGAATGGAAGCTTTACACACCCAGTGGTTTCGGAGCTAGAGCTTCTTGAGATTGTAAGTTGTCTCTGGGCTAAAAATACTATGTATAATATATTGTGTATATTAATTTGCTGTATCATTTTCCTGGCAGGGCATGTCATTACACAGATGGGGAATATTATGGCGTCTTAAATGACTTGGAGATACCAATTTAATCATAATGGGGAGACGTGCACGCGTCATCAGCTTTCTATCGATGGTAGGACTACTTGTATTCGTTCTCTTCGTTATCAACGTCGGCTTGTTGTTGAACTTCAACGACACTGAAGTCACAAGCAGGTTTGAAAATCGACGAAAGCTAATCGAAGATTCACGACGACTCGCGAGAAAGGTTTTCCAAGAAATCATCAAGAATCAAACCGAGGAAATTCCTGAGAATTGGGAAGTTCGCGATTTCAGTCATTTCCCCGAGTACGACAGGACAAGACCGATTGTTTTCATCGGGGGTGTCCCGAGAAGTGGGACAACGCTAATGCGAGCAATGTTAGATGCACATCCTGATATCAGAATCGGAGAAGAGACGCGAATAATTCCGATGATATTGCAAATGCATAGACATATATTATCATCAGGCAAAGAAGCTAGTAGACTGAAGGAGGCCGGAGTATCAGAAGATATTATTCAGTCGGCGTTGGGGGCGTACATCATGGAAGTAACTGTGAGACACGGCGAAAAGGCAGCGTTGCTAGGCAACAAGGATCCACTGGTCTTGCTGACGATGACGGAACTGGCGAAGATATTCCCGAATGCGTGTTTCGTTTTATTAGTACGAGATGGACGAGCCGTTGTGCATTCAATTATTACGAGGAAAGTGACCGTGACAGGGTTCGATTTGACTTCATACAGGGGCGCACTGCAAACTTGGAACCGCTACACAGAGCAAATGTACGCCCAGTGTTTACAGTTAGGAGATTCAAGATGTTTACCAGTTTATTACGAACAATTGGTGCTACATCCACGTACTTGGATGAAAAAAGCTCTCAGATTTTTAAAAGTTCCCTGGAATGATAATGTACTTTATCATCATGAGACTGTTGGGATACCAGGTGGTATATCATTGTCTAAGTAAGTACAATATGTATAATAAATATCTACACACGCTCATAAACACACACACACACACACACACACACACACACACACACACACACACACACACACACACACACACACACACACACACACATACATACATACATACATACATACATACATACATACATACATACATACATACATACATACATACATACATACATACATACATACATACATACATACATACATACATAGACGATCATAGTGCTGATAATATGTAGTGGTAGAAGATGTGATATGGCACGAGTATGGTGTTATATCTTTACATTTTGTAGATTTTTGTAAGACATGACTAAACAGTAGTAATGGGAATGGTAAGTGATATAGAGATAATACATGTAATGGTAATAACATGATAATGACAAGATTCACGAGAGTGAAGATATTGTAATGTTTTCTTCGGGCAGTTGTCAGGTGTTTGTTTCGTTTGTTCAACTTTACAGCAATGAAGGAAAACAGTGAACGAGTGTCTTCACAAACTAAAAATAAACTTTTAGAAATGACATACAATACGTCAAAGTTGTACAATATCTATGAAATTATTACACGTAATGACTTTGAGAAACAGGTACTAGGTTACACGAAAATTGTGTTGCTTGAAAACATGATGAGGTGATGTGATAATTAGACGGTGTGATTTGTAATACATATATAAATTAAATCATCATTTTTGCTCTCATTTTCAACAGACTCGAGTTTTCAACAGACCAAGTAGTGAAACCTGTAAATATAGGCGCGCTGTCGACTTGGGTGGGGCATATTCCCGAGGATACGTTGGCCGACATGACAGAGGTCGCACCAATGTTAGCGAAGTTGGGATATGACCCGATGGCGAACCCTCCTGAGTACGGCCAGCCTGACGACATGGTCAAAAATTATACGATACTTATCAAGGACAATAAACTATTTCCAGACAGTGCTATCCCCAAAGATGCCCAAGAAAGGGTACGAAAGAACGAGGAGGCGTTGAGATTGGCCAAGCAATTCCATCCCCGTCGAATTCTAATACGAACTTGAAAACGAAGGAATAAACGTCCAGATACGCGAAATGCAATGTTTTTTAAACAGTAATGTCATATACATGTACCATATCAACTTTATCAAATATGATAAACATTAAGCCGTTGTAAATGAAGATATAATGTTAAATAATTTGTGATTTTTTTATGTGTTCATTTACTTAGTTATTTATATCTCTATATCGATTAGATTGAAAGATTTGTCGTTGGGGGCGCTCCAGTTGTGTAAGTGACTGTATGAGTGGAGCGCCCACGATGATGAATATTTTAGTCTATATCTATCTATTTATATATTCGAAATTTAATGTGATTATTACATTATTTTATTCGGCAGTATACAGTCAGAAATTGATTTAGATTGTAAGTAAAATTGTGTTCCATTATGAACCCGTGTTTACACTTTAGATGCATGTACAGGAAGTACAATGCCTTTAGTAATATTAAATACCATATCAAGTTAAATGTTTCCTTTGAAACCATACAATACATATAAGAAAAGTTAAACTGTTGTACAAGAGAATGTTTGGTTTTAAAAATCAAAGTTTCTATTAATTAATTATTTATTTATTTATTTAATTATTTTTTTATGTATTGACTGATTTATTGATTGATTTATTGATTTATTGATTATTGATTTATTTATTGATTGATTTATTGATTGATTTATGATTTATGATTTATTGATTGATTGATTGATTGATTGATTGATTGATTGATTGATTGATTGATTGATTGATTGATTGATTGATTGATTGATTGATTGATTGATTGATTGATTGATTGATTGATTGATTGAATGATTGATTGATTCAGCTAACAGGTAAATAATATCAAATTCCACGCACATATACATATGTACACACATATATACTAGTATATATGTGTGTATTTTAATGTGTGTGTGGAGAGAGAGAGAGAGAGAGAGAGAGAGAGAGAGAGAGAGAGAGAGAGAGAGAGAGAGAGAGAGAGAGAGAGAGAGAGAGAGAGAGAGAGAGAGAGAGAGAGAGAGAGAGAGAGAGAGAGAGAGAGAGAGAGAGAGAGAGAGAGAGACTTAATTCAAAAGAATAGGGATGTTATAAGTCGTTAGTCGGAGTTTCACGCTTCCTCAGCGATCATCAGGCGACTGATAAAATTGAAATTGTCAAGGTCGATATGTACACGTAAATATTTGTGTGTACAATGAGTAACAAGATGATCGGACTAAACTATTCCTAGATCTTTCCGGGGGTTTACTTCTATCGTTGGTAAGGGAATATTTATTTTCATGGCGACATTTGGAGACTAATTCAGATTTTTTTGTTCAGTAGCATGCTTTTATCGATATCAGCATTGTATTTGATTATACATAGTTTCTCTTAAACAGAGGTTACAGTGTTTCGTCTCATTTGTGTAAGCAGACGATAATGTCTTTATTTATTTATTTATTTATTTATTTATTTATTTATTTATTTATTTATTTATTTATTTATACATTGAGAATTGATAAAGCGTGTGCCAAAAGAATTCAAAATTAACAAAAAATTGGATTAAGTATATACAATTGGACGGATTACATTTATAGTCTTTGTAATTTTTACTGTCTTATTGACAAATTAAGTTAAATTCATTCCTGGATCCGCAGGGTTAGGCTGTAAGGTTCGCCGTGACAGGGCGCCCTCACACATCGGCCAACCCGGTGAGTGCGGAACGTCACGACGTATCTTACAGTCTATCTCAAGGTTTGAGAAGGATTTAAGTTAAATACATGCCTAATCTTTTAACTGTGTATCTGTAATGGTCCATTTTATGTTGATGTTGGTTCTTTGACGAGTACATTTCAAATTAGACAGTTAAACCTTGCCAGAAGCCTATAGCATTTCTCTAATATGAATACCTTGAGTCTTGAGTGAGTTGTTGGATCATTGAATCCATGTATATACACTAAAATAGACATTACATTACATATTGAATTTTGCTTTTCAACGTTTACATGACACTATGACCCTTCGTAGCCGAGTCAAATAAATTATGTTCATTATAATATTTGTATAAAAATTTACATGTTTGGCTCAGAACAATATCATGGCATTATTCTTATCGAATAATTCTCAAAAAATTGTACCATATCTTTCGTGAAAAAGAGAGAAATTCATTGAATAAAATATACGAGTATTTGTCTGTATCTCTCCGTTTGTTTTTATCTTCCCTTAGATGTATTCCCATTCACACAGACGTAATTATTTATCATATCACAGACACACAGACACGTACACGTACACGTACGTACGTACAGAAAATGAACCACGACCCCATTATAATGAAGTACTCCCCAGTCCCCGGATCGTGATAAATGTGACAAAAATTGGCCAAATTAAAATGTATGCTAAATTAAGCATATTTTAGTATGCACCACTCTCCACTCATTAGTAATCACATAATTGTCAAAACGTGATCAAAATAGATTGTGCTTATGAAAGGTTTGTATTAATTGAGTAAAAATTCAAAACAGTATTCAAAACACCAAGGCAAATCATGGGAATGACCCTCGTGTTAATTTGCAACAACGTCTTGATTTTGAACAAACGTCATTAATTTTGCCGCCAATTTCATACTGTACACCACAACGTAACTTAACAAGATCAGTGAAGATAGGATATTTGAATTTTGTTTTATCAACTGAAATTGAATGCCTACAAGGCTATATTACAGTACACCAAGTAAACGTAAACGCCCCCCCCCAGCTTTTTCCTTAAACAGCGCCCCCAACAATATGTAGCGTTATTACTCTTGTTTAATATCAATGATTTCACAGAACTGGAAAACATTCATCTGAAGTTGTGTACGAATGAATGTAACATCCATGATCCAAGGAGTCGAACATGCATACATGATGACGATTATTAGAAAAATGTCGGTGTAAAAGTATGATCGAAGATGCTCTGGTCATCACACGAGATGTCTTACTGTTTACGGAAGTTTAATATCATTTTGCAAACAAATAAACAAACGAACAAACAAACAAACATTCACATACATACATACATACATACATACATACATACATACATACATACATACATACATACATACATACATACATACATACATACATACATACATACATACATACATACATACATACATACATACATACATACATACATACATACATACATACATACATACATACATACATACATACATACATACATACATACATACATACATACATACATACAAAAGCAAGATTACGCGTCAAGCCGGGCTTGGTTGAAGTACTTGGAAGTACTGCCACCTACGACAACACATGCGCACTTCCAAAATCAAAAGATAAGGTCAGAGGTCACAGAGCCATCAGACGAACGATCGATGATGTACAATCGCTGATCTACACATGAGATCAAGAAAGCAGAAGGCAACATTTAAATGAATTTCACACGTTTATGACGTTCAAAGTGAAAGAAATCCAACATGCTGGATAGATGTAAGTATTTCAGTGTGTACGTGTATAACTTTTACTAAATTGCCAACCATTTGTGTGGCAAGTCGCTGCGAAGACAGAGTTCACTGTGCTCAACTCACCAATTCGTTTACGTTACAATGCGAATAAACGTTGTACGACTGTGAGCTACAGTAATATAGTAGTGTATTGAACGTAAACATGGGTTTTTATAACGCCTTGTTCAATTGCTTTAAACGGTTAACATTCGTCCTGTGAATCAGAAAATGTAGCCTATTTGCAGGATGTATGATTTGACAGGAACCGCTTCCGCTTTCGTGCACAGCAAGCAGTCTTAGCAGGCACATTATTCAAGTCGAACAGTTATGTCAAATTGGCATTCGTACCAGTATATGCACTTGTAAGAAATATGTGTACAACTTACAAGGAAGTGACCCAGAGACTGACGATAGACACAGAAAATTTGCAGTGTTCTGAAAACTACGAATATGTGAATTTGAACATGTGTTTTTGAGAAAGTGTTTCCCATATTACCCAATTAATTTGCATGATTTTGAAAAAAAATAGTAAAAATAAACATCAGTGCCAGGCAGTCATCATGTTGACCCATAAAGGGAAGACCCATTTGTTTATGTGTCAAAACAAAAAATCAACAACTCAGGAAATGTCTATTAGTGAAAATCCCAAACAGTTTGTACAAATATTAATATTGATTTTAAATATTGATTTCTGCTTAAACTCACTTTTAACCCCCCCCCCCCCCCCCGTCTACACCATGGATTTAGTGTCAATTTTTGCATGCTATATCGTGCTTTGAAAGGCATGTAGTTAATGCAGTAAATATTGTAGTATCACACATGTACAAACAAAATGAAACTGGGATAGTACAATATACATGTAGTCTCCAAAATGAAAATGAGTGACAACCCATATTGTGTTCAAGACTATTAGCATACTGATAGCAAGATTAATACAAATTAAAATGCAAATTACATAATTTGACACCTTTATTTCTAGTTTTAAAGGTTCTCATAACAGAAAGACAAGACAAATTGCATCTGATATATTAGAATACATGTCATCATTGATGGTTAGATTGTAGTATGGCGTAAAAAAAAATTGTGTGGTTTCGATTACATTCAATTTTAAAATAGGTGGGGTAGGTAAATTTTATTTTATTGTATATTTTTTTTCATGTGTGAGTGTGTAGTTCAGGTTTTCCATTGTTTTCCAAATGGTCTCTGTGCTGTTTATTTCTTTCTATCAGATGTACAGCCATTACAGATTGGAAGAATAGTTTTATATTGTCATTTTAAGTTGCTGTCAGTTTCCCACTATTACTTGTGAGACTTCGTGATTTTTGCGATTTTATTATTATTTTTCTCGAATACGTAAAAAAAAGTTTAGGGTCGGCATGAAAGAAATAGGTGGGGTCGGGTAACCTGAACTAAACAACTTTTTTTCAAAAAAAAATGTTTGGTTCTGATAACCCAACCCAATATAGTTTTTCACTGCCGACCCAAAAAGTTTTTTTTTCTTTAAAGGTAATTTGAAAAAGAATATTGAACAACAGAATACAGTGAAGCACACAATGTCTTCTGAAAATGTGAGCATGTACACATCGATGAGAATCTCTGTTAACCTCTACATACATAGTAACAATCTGAACCAGATCAAAAAGAAAAAAAAATATTCGCTACCTACCCACGTCCCCCTGTGTTTTGAAATTTGGTGTTGTCGGAACCACACCATTTTATTTTTCTTTAGCCTAAGACTACAGCCATTGAGGTGATAAGGTCCCTCATATATATAAGTATGGTATAAGTGTCATTTTGAGAAAAGCACTGAGAACTGCTCATGAGTCTGTTCAAAATGAGTGGCATTTGTGTCCACTACTATCAATGATCATGTCTAGACGTCAGCTTTTTATGAGAACAATTAACGTAATATTTATGGCATGTATGTTTGCTGTAACAGTATCTTAGAGTTCCTTCAGTGAACCTTGTGTGAAAATGAACCGTAAATAGCGATAATGTCTAAAAAAAAAAAAATCATGTGGTTCCGATTACGTTCAATTTTAGAATAGGTGGTGTAGGTAGATTTTTTATTTTATTTTTTATATATACATTTTTTTTCATATGTGAATGTCTAGTTCAGGTAGTTATGTTTTCCGTTGTTTTCCATATATGGTCTCTGTGTTATTGGTTTCTTCTCATCAGATGTACAGCCATTACAGATTGGAAGAACAGTTTTATATTGTCTTTTTAAAGTTGATGTCAGTTTACTTATCCACTATTTCTTGCAAGACTTCACAATTTTTGCAATTTTATTATTTTTTTCTTGAATATTTAAAAAAGTTTAGGGTCAGCAGTGAAAAACTAGGTGGGGGTCGAGTAACCGGAACCAAACAATTTTTTTTTTGAAGGTCTAAAATGAAGTATTGCACAACACATGTTTGTCACGCCATTGAACATTGTAAATGTCACTCCATTCAACATTGTAAATGTCACACCATTTAACGTTGTAAATGTCACTCCATTGAACATTGTTGAAAAAAGTTCATGCTCAAACGTGCTGACAGCCATGAAAGCAAACTGACATTTCCTTAGTATTTACTCACTAATTTATGTCCACACTATGAAGACATTGACATTTTTTTCCAACAACACGAACTCAGTTTAGGAAGTAATTAAACGTCGACGTCACTTAATATAGTGGTGATGAGGAATGTTTGAATGATGCAGATGACTGTTTCCTTGGCAACCAGTCTTTTATGATATAAGAAACAATTTTTACATTTAAGTAACATCATAAATTTTAAATGCTTATTTTTATTAATTAAGCCAAAAAAATGAGTTGTAACTGAAAAGGGAATATTCTTTTCTATACTTTGTATGAATTATTGAGAATGTCTTTTGAGAAAGAAATCTTTTGTGTCGTCTGAATATATGCACACCTGTCCTGTGAATGAAAATTTGTTACTTAAAAGTAATACACGAATACCATTAGGAATTAAATATTTTATCAAATATTTCAGAATTTAGAAGAAAAAAGAGAATTATTGATGACCACAAAATGCAGATGACATTCATCCAGAAGGCTAGAGAAATGATTAATAATATGACTTACATTTTATGTGTCATGTGAATCAATCATCAGACAGTTATTCTGATTGGCTTATCAAAGATATATGCATATTATTATGAATTTGTAACAGTTATGCTTATTGGTTTAAATTTTTTTAAAAACCTGTATGTAAATGTAACACATACTCTTATTGGTCAAGTTTTGTTGATTTGCTTCCTGGTCAAAAAGAAAAGCTTATGAGCGATCATTATACGTGTAAGTACATGTACATTTTGATCATTTGTAGAGAACTTCCAACCTGAGCTGCTCGAGGTTATCATAGTACCGGTAGGTTTTTTTTTCCATAGTTACCATATTTTGTTTTTTTTCATTCTTCATGTAAAGGTTTATAATCACCATCAAGCAGTTCTTAAAGCCTGGCAAGTATATACAAATGTATTGTCTAAATTATTTGCTCCAGATGGGATAAGTGTAGGACGTACGTGTACGTGTCATTTCATGTATGTATAGAAATGTTTTTGAAAACATTTTTTTTTTTCTGTGTGCCCACAAATTTCCAAACTGGTGAAAATACTCAAATAATGGAGAAATGTATTCAGTGCTAACTACATGTCGTTTAAATAGATGTAGGGGATATCAATTTAAAAAAAAAATTAAATTGATTTATGGCAGATGTGATATACATGTATATAGAATATTTTTAGACTGGTATTTGAAAGATATCAAAATGAAACTGCGTGTGTTCGAATCATTCTTCTGTTGTTTTTCTTCCATTTCCCAACTATTCGTTATGAACGTAATAACATTTAGTAACTCTATAAAACGTTCAAACATTTGATGTTTCTGACAGAGCCATGTATTCAGATCTCAAGGGGCCAAGCAGTTGTTTTGTCATGGTTTATAAAGTTATTGCCTGCCAATGGGTATGTTATAAATGTACTAGGACTTAGAAGCAACTCTATTTGATAGTATACTAAAATCAATCTAGAAGTACACAGACTCACAGATAGATAGATAAATAGATAGATAGATATATAGATACATGTAGATGGCTGGATGGATGGATGGATGGATGGATGGATGGATGGATGGATGGATAGATAGATAGATAGATAGATAGATAGAGAGATAGATAATTAGATAGATAGATTGATTGATTGATTGATTGATTGATTGAGAGATTCTTTGTAGACAGTACAGGCTGATGGATGGATGGACAGACTGACGGAAGATCAGCCGGATTGAGAGATAGATGTAGAGAGATAGAAATGAATAGATAGATGGAGACAGACAGACAGACAGATATATAAACTTTCAAGACTATCATCCCATACAAGTCATACCCTGTATATAAGTTATAACATATGCAGTTATAGTTCATACTGCAGGGACCAGTCTCTCAATGAAACATTGAGAGACTGTCACAAATATTCTAAAATTGTCTAAACAAGCAGAAGGTTAACGGCCATTCCATATTTACAGTGTTTGTTATCTTAATAAATGTGTGGTACATTACGAGAGTCATGAAACAATATCTGCACAGTCTAAGTGATATGGAGTAAATCATATGATAAATTTAAGCTTTCGTGTTTTAGTGTGTAGATCACAGATGTAGCAAAAGTAAAGCTGGGCAGTTTATGTATGGTTTTAAAAAGCTACAACTTTTTTTTCAAAGCTATTTAAAAAATTTACATTATACCATGCATAAGCTGAAATTAGGGAATCTATACCCTGTTCGTTCTGTGTCACGACAACACACGTCTATGTCACTGGTTCTGCTGTGTTCGAAATTATGAGTCAAAACATTCAAAATTACATTACTTTTATATTTTCATTTTACTATGAAAGTATGCATAGATAGTCAAAATTGTTAGTAATGGACTTGTTCGTAAAACTTTCCTTATCAGAGAGGATTTAGTTACAGTAATATAGTTGAAAACATAAGAGTGCATTGATATCTGATGATATTACAAGAACGTTGTATATGTGAAGTTCAGATAGTATAACGCAGAGGTCACACTTGCCTATTTTTTATCATGTATCCTCTTTCATGTTTAGCGGCCAAAATTGACATCAAATGGCCTGAATGATGTGCCCTTCCTTAATTTGCATACAATTAAGTGTAAGTTACATGGATCTATAGGCTGAAGAGAAAGAGAGAGAGAGAGAGAGAGACTGAGAGGCCATGGCACTCCCACCGTAATAACAAAAGTTCTCATATCCAAATCTAGTATGAGTATAAGTGATCATGATGTGAAGTAGAACTGTCTATGACCCAGGTTTATCCCTACACAAATACTTATCAACCCAGCATTGATTTTCTGTCACTTGAAATCCCATAGTCTCGGTTACCCAGACTCTTGCCGCAGGGGGCTCTGCCTACAAGACCTCCCCCAATGGAGTGTCTGGGTAACCGAGACTAGAAATCCCATCGACTTTAATCATACATGTAATGATTCTTTAGTAGTCACTTGTGACTTGTAGTACATGTAGCGTTGTCAGCTGGGGAATCTTATTATGGATTTTAGGAGTTATTACCAGGAAGAAGGTATTTCTTGCATGCGAATGTTTTAAAGTGGCCATAATATGGATGAGGATTTGAAATTTATTTTTAGATTTCAATCTATAAAACAATTTTATCATGGCTTTCTGCTTGAAAAATTAATGTGAAACAACATATGTCAAGTGCTTGTTTGTAACTCAATAAATTGCAATAGCATATTATATAACAAACTTTTTACTTATTTTATAAGCTTTTTGCAATGTATTGAGTTACAAACACAGACTTGGTTGGTCAGTGTTCTTTCACATTGCTTTTTCAAGTAGGAAGCCATGATAAAAATGTTTTATAAAGTAAAAAATCCAAAATAAATACCAACTCCTCATCCTTATGGGGCAACTTTAAATGGTGTATGTGATAAATAACGATTTTTGTGTATATACAAATGTATGCCAAATTTATTTATTATGGTAAGTTTGTTTCCATCCTTCAAATTTGAACAAATTTATTATGTGTGTACTAAGTTTTAAGATATCATGAATGTATAAATGAGTGTATATGTGACCCAAGCTATTCTGAGTCTTCATAAACCACTCCAAAGTGTTGACATTCATAGCGTTTAAACTCTCCTGGCTGGCCAAGGACAGGTCAAAATCTCCGACCTGCCTAAGGATGTTGAATAGTTTTGGCAATCCAAGGATTGGAGAAAGTATTGTCCCAGTCCAAAGGTTCAACTATCCAAGTGTTGTGGCATTGTAACACATCTCAGCCATTACTTGCAACATGATTGGTAGATGTATGGTCACATGATATTGATCATCTAATGTGGTTGGACACCTATGTCATTTTCTTCAAAATGATACTTTAGCTAGCATAAAAAAAATGATGACATTTTATAAACTTCAAATGTTTTTCATAGCAGTTGTTATTGAAATGGGAATTGCCTGCTTGATGTAAAGTGTGAATGAAATCCACAGAAATAATCAAATTTCTCAAGACAAATTTGTCATCCGTGCATTAGAAAAAAGACAAAAATATGTAAATGAATGAGTAACGTTTGCCAGCAGATTACCGTGGTGCTGTGAGGACAGCCTTCATGTCATCACATTGAATCCCTAAGGAACCATGCACTTTCCTAAGTAATTTTGAAGTAGGTGTATCTGTTATGTTATAAAACACATCATGGTGGCTGTTTGTGAGTTTCCGTTGGCCTAGGAGTAACCCAACACTTTGTTTTGGGACAATCATCAGTCCCTTTAAGAAACAGAGCTATTTGTGTTGCCCTCGTATAGTGATCATTCAAGATGCATACTTAGACATTATTCCCAAATATTTTTTGTCGTTCAGCCAAGGAAAATACAAGTAACCTAAGGTGCCTTGTCACTACGAGTTTTAAAAATGAGTCGTAAGAAAACCAAGTATTTTCCAGCTGTATGAAGAAAAATATTGGGGTATAAGATAAACACAATTTATTTTTAAAACTCGAGAGGAAATAATTGTGATTTTGAACCTTTTGTTTCGTAATTTAAGGACCACAGAACTATAGATGCCCATTATCATGATTACAGTTTCATATTTTTTGTTTGAAAATGTTCAACTTGGTTCTGTTATGTATAGTGCATATAAATGTATTCATCCAAATTATGCCTGTGAACCATTTACTAACCATTTACTTGTTTTAATGAAGTCACTATACCGGTACTTGATTGAGGCCATCCAAATTTTTTTTTATGTATGCCACCATAACCATAGTTGTGTTTTAATTAGTCAGTGCAAAGCACTTGTAACACATGAATGATTTTACCCAGCTTGAGACCAATTGGGTTATATTTCTTCAGAAATGAAATTAAACTAATTGATTAGGAAAGCAAATTAGATCATGGTATCGTTTTCCTATAAATCAAGATGCATTGCCTGAGTGTGATGCTCCATAGATGACAGCACTGTCTCCAGTTAATGTGGGGGGTGGGGGTGGGGGAGGGGTGAGCCATCATAGTTGTCATCCTACAAAAACAATTTTGCTTTTTAATGAATCTAGTTGTAATTTATACCCCTAAATCTAAAAAAAATGTTATCAAATTGAGATATGGAAGAATTTTCACCATAGTAAATGCATGTCACTAAAATACAGTAAAGTGTCAACAAAGGAACTATTTTCTCGCACTTCATACAGGCTTTGTATTCATAGCACTACATACACATGTACTACATACTGTATACATTGTACATACTTATTTGAAATTGATTGTACTGTCTGAGACATTGTCAATTTTGGCCAATTTAGTTTGAAGGGGGGGGGGGGGGGGGGGGGTCCTCTGGCCTAACTAAAAGAATTGCATTTTTTATCCTATATTGAACTGTTGTTCTTGTTCCATATCTGTAATATCAATTTTGGTATTGCCATACCCAAATATTATATTTACTATGTAATACAGATACATGTGGTAGTGTGACAGTATATAGTAACTGTTTATTATAAGCTCAACCCTTTTTTTAATTTTATGTTAATCAGCCTAACAACCAAAAAATAAAGTAAATACATTTTGATGAAGTTTTTAATTCAACACATTTTAAAATAGTCTTGATGCCTTAGAAGTTAGAGATGACAATTTATTACAAACATCAGAATGTAACTCTAAACTATTTATTTTATGAGAGGACCCAAATTACAACAATAAATAAACTTTTTTTTCTTTGCTTAAATATGTGCTTTTTGCGTTGCCATCTTAGAGTCAATGATATAATCTTTTATCTTGCCATAGAGGGCGTGATTAAAAAAAAATTGTTTTATTGAATTTAGATTTGGTCATGTCAGGAGAAACATAAAGATAGAAGTGACCACCCTAATGCATGCATTCAAATATTAACAGTTTCAAATTATGTTCATCACTCATGACTGACAATAACGTAATCCTATTCCTACTGACAATGTGACATTTTAAAAAGTGAGCAAAAAATACTGGTACGTACCTTTGTACCATTAAATATGTAATTTCACTATCCTTTGTAAGTATTTATAGCAGTGTGTCCTCTAATGATAGCCAAATGTTGTTGTTGCGAGTCAAAATGATAAAAACGTGGCATTTCTTGTGAGTCACCACATAGTAAGAGATAGGAGAACACCAAATTTTGGTGCGTCACTAGCATTGCAATTGTGTGTGCGTCAGTGACACGTCAAATTGGCTTAGAGGGCACACTGATTAATAGTATGGCATTATATCTGCAGACAATGTTGAACTGTTTTAAAAAATTAACTATACATCATTAGTTCAGATGTATTTAGAATGGAAACAATATTCAAGAATGAATAGAGACTCTGAGTTCATAGTTATTAATGAAATATTTTACTCAGAGTTAAGAAATTCATTGAAGCAAATTTCAAATTTTGTGTCAACATCTCATTAGCATCGTCAGGGCAATTGTCACATTAATGTCATCAGGGCTATTGTATCATTAGCGTCATCAGGACTATATACATGTATGTCTCAGATGAGGAATAAAGTATTCCATAAAACATGAAACACTTGCCATAATGATTGGACAACTGGAGGATCACTGATGTTCTGGTGGGCTATTGTTCACATGTGCATTTTATATACAAAAAAAATTACAAGCTGTGTAGATTCATCATATATATATATATTCAACAGGCCTTGTTTGTTACTTTTTCTAGAGAAAAAAATACTTTCTGTAACTGTAAGGGGGAAAACCTTGAATATCGTCATTGAAAGCAGATTATGAAACAGATGATAGATTTTATTGATTGAAATTGAATCAATTAGGTGAGAAGATGTTGTCGTTCTAGTTTAGATATTGTTATTTTGACCTTTGTAGTAATCTTTAATCAATCTTTTATTTCTTATAAAATAATCACAATGCGCTGTACAACTGATTGAAAAAAAAAAACAAAATAAAAATAAAAGACAGCAAAAATACTCTATTTGAAAACTTAAAAAAAAAATATCCCGATATTAGGAAAATACTCATAAAAAGGTACACAAGCATAAAGGTACAGGTACCCTGAAAAAAAAATACTCTCAAGTTTGATGTTACCAAAAAGCGACTTAGGGTTTATTTGAAAAATCAACCAAGTTTTTGAGCAAATATAGAATTTTTGGAGCAAATATAGTACAAGTATTCATATTACAGTATTGAAAATAATGACATAGGGTTTTATATATAGTGCTCACCCACATTGTATTGTGCTCAAAGTACTTTACGAATATTACCTCTTTCATGGACCTAAAACGGCACAACATCCCTTTATGTATATATGGTACTTTGTCAACTTCATATGTTTCCTGAGGAGCATACAATCCATTAAAGCCTTTGAATAGTCAAGTCTTTCATAAAACATTTTCTGTGGCAGTGATGTAGAAAATAGCTGCAAGCCAGTTAAAACAACTGACTGTCAGCAATAAATTTCTGGCTATGAAAATGAATATATTTATTGCAATTGGTCCCAAAACTATGAAATTTATGGTAAAATATTATGGTGTTTTTGGTTGCTATGGAACTAATGCTCACTGGCAGTTGTTCGTTACCTCAATAATATTGGGTAACATCAACAATTGAATTGACAAAATTGTGTCAAAATAATCTCAGGAGAAGCCGAGTTTGGGGTTTTCAAAATGAAAAATTCACACCCAACCCAGCGGAGGCTTTATGCCCACAGCAGATTTCCATCTATAATTACTATTTAACTGGATCATAGTGTTAAGGTTTACACTGGCAGCTTGTTAATTCTGAACCAGTAGTCTATGATTCATTCAATAGTCATGTCACCAGTACTAGTACGTATGTAGCATTATATACTCACATTACATTGTATATTTTTTCTTTGTCTGTTTGCCTGCAAGTAAACAGACAACTAGATACTGTACTGTAGTCGTATGTTTTCAGCGCTAGGTTTATTTTAGCAGAATATGGACAAAACCCTTTTCTTTTTCCCTGGTAACATATAGTTTTCTAGCTGTCATATTTCGATATTCAGCTGTTATGAAAAGTATCAACAACAGTTGCACTGATGTACATCAGACCGACTGGATGAGTTATTTACAAGTAGTGTCTACTTTCCCCTTGCACTGTCCACCAAATAGGCCATTCCAGATTGCAAACAGGAAATTGAGAATACAACACCCTCGCTCAAATTTGGGGTATCATCACCTCATAGTACCATTTCTTAAGAACTTTGTCCCTTGGTATTCTGTAGAAGTGTAAGTCAGGGATGTTTTCGTATTGTTCAGATATCGAGGAAAGTGCTCTGTGATTAATCGAATAA
Source organism: Glandiceps talaboti (assembly GCF_964340395.1). Lineage (NCBI taxonomy): Eukaryota > Metazoa > Hemichordata > Enteropneusta > Spengelidae > Glandiceps > Glandiceps talaboti. Next base: position 15,017,822 of record NC_135566.1, on the reverse strand, counting down.
CCCATACCATGTATACCCCCAGGTACACACAGACAGGAAGTAGAGCACCACCATGGCAAAATTTGGAAAGGCCTATTAAATACACCTGTCAAATCCTAAGCTGCCATTCTGCCAAATTTTTCACATGCCAAAATACAACTACAAAATGTATATAGTCCAGGAAACTTCAGAAAAAGAGCAAATGGTTTTGTTTTCAATAGCTGTGAGATGACAGACACAACATTGTGTGTGTGTGTGTGTGTGTGTGTGTGTGTGTGTGTGTGTGTGTGTGTGTGTGTGTGTGTGTGTGTGTGTGTGTGTGTTATAGCCAGGCTGTGAGATATTCTATTTTTATGTGTATGTGGCTATGTTTTCATGTCATCTTTTGTTTAATTTCCAATTAATGTAAAAGTGAAAGTGCTGGTAAATGTATACACTGCCTTTGTATTAAATATAGCTCATTTATGATAAAAACATACAAGATATGATTACACAGATGGGTACCAATGTACCATCCTAAAAATGACTATCAATAAAAGGACAGATAACAGTGTAACTATCTAGCTATCATTGTATCAACAGTAAATGAGTAATTATTGCAAATTGTATAGACCATTTGTATAAAAGCTGTCAGAGATAGAATTCAATGTATTTGCTAAATTTATAATACTATAAGGTGATAAATTGTACACATGGGTATAATTAAAAAAGGATTGGTTGCTAAAAATATTAACACCAATGAACACAAAGAATTTTGAGTCAGAATGTACATTTTTGTATGCTCTATGAGACAGACGTGTAGAGTGGACAAGTTTAATTTCATGTTTTTATTTATTTACGATCATTACCTTAGTTAGAGCTATTTTTCATGTCCAGCACTGTGGTACCTCCAGTGTCTAGCTGTAAGGTGTATGTTTAATATACATACATTGGTGAAAATAACACATGAATGGGTTGCATAATCAAATAAAAAACACTAATATTCAGTGTTAAATACATGTACAGGCTATTGTTTAGGCCTACTGTATGCATGCACCTTGTGTTAACACCTTGTTCTTGTCACAAATTGATAAATTGATGGTGTAAGGGTTGAACCAATTACTACAGCGGCAAGAGAGGTTTCAGGTTACTAGTAAAGGTAGACACAAACTAGAACTATTGTTGGTGGATGTGGTAGATTACACAAGTGGGTGATAACGGTACCACTGTTGCGCCGGTATAATCACCGTTGTAAACACTGGAAGTCTCCAAAATGTACATCACAAGATCATGGAAATTCATCAGAACTGCCACCCTCAGTACATGTGACTACAATTAAACTAACATACGGGTACATTTAATCATTTATACCAACATTGTCATAATAAAAGTTTTAGTATGTCTATCTTAAAGCGAAAACCTTGATTGTCGCCGTCGTGCATTATTTCTGACAATATTCTGTTGATGATCAGTATATCAAGGTATCCCTTCGTAATTTGCTAATAACCAAGCACGAGTCTGATGTTATATCTTGATCAGCCTCTAATATGGCAATATATTAAAAAAGGAGTATTAAGATAAAAGGATTTTTTCGTGGGATATTTACAAATACATGTATAATATAAATATGAATATCTATCCAACACAATATCAGAAGTGTGTGGACTTTTGAAGGGTTATTCCAGAAATGATCGCTATTTTCAATTTTTTTTTTTTTTTAAGAGCGAGGACATTTCTTCATAACAAGTTTTTATAAATAATTTATTATTTATTGTTAATTTATTCCAAATGTGATTAAAAGATGAATTGCATCATCTCATTCGTTGTTCTCATCATACTAATGAAAGAAATGTGCTGTTTTCTTTAAATCATTCAAATTTTTATGACAAAATGTAAAATTATTTTACATGTTTTGATGTCAGATGATAAATTTCTTTGTGGAAAATTCCATATGGATGTAAACAGTCATCAGCAGTCTGCTAAAGAATTGCATTCACATAATTTCTGTGTAAGTTATTTTTGTGCATTTTACCACGCTTGCTGATTAAGCCATATGATATAATATAATCAAGATTATATTGTTGTATTCTGGTCCTAGCAATGTTCACATACATAATTAATACAATGGAAGTGTTAGTGTGTCATTGTGGTGTTTAAGGGAACTGTCATTATTTATGGCAGGGGAGGGGATTGTTACATTGTAGTCTAGCTGCTAGACCTCAGGTTTTTTTCCTGAAAGGTGCAATCAAGCTTGAGGGCGATCGCCCTCACTAGTGACCCTCAGTTGCATTCACAGTGAGATGAATAGCCTGGGGGTCTAGCAGCAAGACTAGGGGATTGTTTACTTGAAAAATCTAGTGGCTGCAAGACTTTGGGATGGGGTTTACTTAAAATACTCGTGCTCGGTGTCTAGGGGAGCAACACGGGGGTTGGGGGGATTACATGTACTCAAAATCAAAATGTACATGCTAGATGGGGAGTAGTCAAAGTTTATGCTCTACACTGGGGTGGGAAGTAACTCAGATTTTCAACATCCTTATGATTCCTCCAAATCTCCCCCCCCCCCATATTAAAATAATGATCGCTCCCGTACCACAGAGCTAGCCAAATGCTAGAAAGCAGTTTTCAGTTCAGTTTACATTTGTGTGTACTCCATACAAGAGCATCCCAGTGCCAATCGGATAAGGTTTGTACATTATGTGTGCATCAGTGCAAGTATATTTCTTAGCAGCTGTTTCTTTAAAATGTCAAGTATAATCCAGCCATATAAATTATCATAATTTGACTCTAGGATTGCATCTGAAGGAAGTCGTAACGAAGCCACCCTTCGTGAGACCCAGTCAAGCATACTGCCTTGTATTCAGTTGTTACTTAATTGTCTCCTAATATCCATCACATTCAGAGACTTGTTCTTGTAATATGAGGTGCTTCACAATCGATGTAGCAACACAAAAACACACTTATTTTAGTATGAATTATTTATTTTCAATATTTTCACGATGGTTTTGAATTACAACGTACTGATTAAAGAGCGATATAATCAAACAAACCAAACATGACTTTAATTAGTCAAATTGTCAGAAACACAACAATATTTTTGTTTCTCTAAAAAAACTGATAAACCCATGAATTAATGAATTATGTAATATAAAACAAAGGAAGACAAACTGATAAAAACTATTTACAGTTTTCCAAATATAAAAAGAAACGAATAAATGTCTCATGTAGTGATGAAATATAATAAACTATTAAATAAAAATAGATGAAAAAATTAATAATTTATTAGCAGAATGATAGAAAGATGACAATACATGTATATGTGTTAATCTTAAATATTTTGAATGTTGAAAACTTGTTTTATTCCAATGGAAATAATACCATAGAGAAAAAAAGATATGGGAATTTGATATCGTTGCATCAGTGTGATAGTACTAAGGGCATTATACTGTAGGTACATGTATAAGGGTATACACACCTGCCGTGAAATTTGTCAGTTGTGGTTACTCACGCATATCGAAAGGCAGTACACTGTACCTGGTTGTGTTTAGCTATGCATGGCTAAGTTCTACCATTATGAAAACTTATGCTATAGTAATTTGATACTTGGCCATAGTCCATAGATATTTTTATGATTCAGAAGTACTTGTTGTAGCAAGGAGTACAAGCAAATGTTATTTTGTGTCCTTTTTTCAAAAAACCAGTATTCTATAGTTAACTTTCTCAGTACAGGGCTTCTTCAGTGGTGTGAATCACAATTTGTTTATGCATGCGTGACTTATTGTCTCAGGCAAATGGTAAAGTGTATCAGCTTGCTTGCTTCTCTGTTTACATTATACATTGCATATTATGGTACATGCAGAGTGTCCTCTAATGATAGCCAAATTTGTTGTTGTGAGTCAAAAAGAAAAAAAAAGGGATTTCTTATGAGTCACCACATAGTAGGAGATAGGGGAACACCAAATTTTGGTGTGTCACTAGAAATTTTGTGTGTCAGTGGCACATCAAATTGGCTTAGAGGACACACTGGGTAGTACATGTATGTATGTACCGGTATGCCTTCAAATCAACATGGGAATGTCAGTAGTTCTAAGGATAGGAAATGAACTCTGCAAACCCTATAGCTAATACAATTACCAGTACATTTCTATGGACTTCTTAGAAACCAAGAGTTGACAACACTTTTCATCAACTTGCCATACCTAATAGACCATGCAAGAATACCACGAGTAGTCTTAGCAATGAATGGATTAGGTGGCCAGCAATGCATTTAATCATATACAATAATGTCGATATTTTGGTAATTTCTTTCAGAAAACTGGCAGTGTGATTACATTTAATACCCTAAAAACTACCTCTACACAGAATGATTTACATAGTACAGTGTACAAATGTATATAACAAATTACAGATATTAGTTCCTGACCACTGAATGTACATGTATATGTACCGATAGTGTTACCTAGATGGTCATATCCAATTGCTATTATCACTATTTTTTATTTTCCATCAAAAGCATGGATATTCATGCACAGTGCACACACACACACACACACACACACACACACACACACACACACAAACACACAAACACATACATACATGTCCATTTGTACGTATGCATGTACATACATACATACATACATACATACATACATACATACATACATACATACATACATACATATACACACACCTACACACACACACTTCACTTCAAAACTCAAACTATGGTGGGAGAAAGGGACCTGTACATCTACTTGTACATAATTATGTACAAACTACATGGACCACAATGGGGAAATTGTCATTCCAATAAAATTCTCAATGACTAACAGTAGATGCAACAGAATGCACTTGTCAAAGTGTCTAAGAACAAATGGATGGTGTATTGAATTATTGTGCATTTTTATAATTATATGTTTGCATAAATGGTAATGAAATATAACGGTGCATTTATACTTCAATGATTAACTATTCTAACAGAAAACATGACCACTCACCTGGGACACGCAGAATTTAATATAGATATGAAAAAATTAATATACATGTAAATGACTATAAACTTCTATTGTCAAATGTATTGAGTGATGTACATGAAGACTGTCATTTCATATGTTCAGTCAAACTCCATGGTCAACACATCTAAGATAAGGAACTGGACACAAATTACAGGTGGGGGCATGTATTTCAGTGCATGAAAAAGATCGACACCCAACCCCCCAACCCCTCCTACCCCAGGCCTTGCACAAAGATTACTGACCCTAGCCCCCTCCTCTGTAGCTGAAATGTCTGTGCTCAAAATTATCATTCCACACAAAAATAGCTACCCCAAACACTTGTATGAAAGATAGTGAACCCCCCCCCCTCGTAATTTGTGTCAGTGCCTATAAGTTGTAAAACCATCGTGAGAATATCTTAACTTTAACCAAGAAAACCTGTCAGCGTCAAAGACATTTCAAAAAAAAAATGTTGTATTTAATAGCATTTTTATTGAGCTTTTACAAAATATACATATTACAAAAATACAACTCTTTTCACGAAATATTTACATTTTGTATTCAGAAACTTTTCTTAAGTTATCCATTTCAAAAACTGTTCCAATTTCTTAATATGTGCATTTAATTGACTTTTTCTAACTGCAATATTAGACTCTACAATCTGAATATTTTGCAAGTATTTTTTTATGCCATCAAATCTGTTTTTTGTTTTCTAAACTTTGAACTATAAATATAACGCTTAGCAACAAGAATAACACAATTTAATGAAAGTGAACCTTACCTGAATCTCAGCCAATCAGCTAATGACAGCATGTATGGTGTATACATACTTTTGGAATCTGTCAGTCTTACAGATAGCATGTCTTGTAGATAGATACTCGAGTCTCTAATAGTCTTTATATATACAATGTAACAGATTCTCAAGCAAATCAGAGAAGGGATTTTTAGAGTTGTAAATACTCTGTTTATACCTTGATATCTTCAGTTGACATACTTGAAACAATAATCCTTAATAATATCCGTGTCTTCGTAAAGCCCAACCTTATCCAGTTTCTCAAATCATTTGAGACTGTTTGAGACATAATGGAAGAAAGAACAAGGCGTATATTTTATTTTTTGCATATGTTCCATGGGCTTGTTTTTCAACTTTTGTTGTGAATTATCAAATACACATATATTTGATTGGCTGGTTTTGGGAACCCCAGGCTGTAGGTTTGAGAATTGCCACTGCCATTTCTGTCAAAATGGTTAACTTAAAGTCCTTGGGAATGATTTTAACCCCAATTATGCACAAGTCAAGCCAACTGTATGCTTCACAGTGTAATTGAAGTAGTACATTGTATAAAGAGTTGTTGTGCCATTATGGGTCTGTGCCCGGGATAGTCATCTCAAACGTACTTTGAACACAGTGATGGAAAGTGATGTATAAGAATTAATGCAATAATTATGAAATCACAAATATTGAAGTGATACTTGTAAGAATGGTATTTGTTTTAGAGATGTATAGAACATTCTTGTGAAATAATCATGTCTATGTACATGATCTGCAGTTTTGTCATTTTGTATTTAACACTTGGTTGACAAGTTGATATCTGCAATAGTTGATTTTCCGGTTCCAATATGCATTGCACAAGAGGACTTTGCCACGTATGTTGTTACATTTAGTCTTGTTTTGTCTTTATTACGTTTGAAATAACATTTTCATCAGGAAATGATTGAAAGACATATTGATGTATTTGTGAGTGACTTTATAGAACAAAGACTAAACACCATCAATGACAAAGAAGGATTTTACAGGTGAACCCAGGGTACAGTCAGGTGACAACAATCCCCCTGAGTAGTGTGTGCAAATTACCCCTCACTGCGTACACAATACATGGCATTGTATGGAGAGACACGCAACAGGGCTCAATATTAACAGTAGTCCTGTGTCCACAGACTACCAAGTCTTGTCACAAGGCTACCATAATTTGCAGCTGGTAGCCCACTCAGGCTACCAATGATTATGCAATGATTTAAAGGGTGAAAGATTTACGGACATGAAAGTATTTTTACACATATTTTTAATAGAGGAACTCTGTTTGCAGTTGAAGAATATGGGAATATTGGCCACTATCCTGGACTACCAATTGGTAGTCCACTGGCACCACACAAAAAAAGTTAATTCTTGGAACAGGCAATATGTCTATTGATAAATGTAGATGAATCTTTGTTCATCGTATCACAGTGAGAGTTGTTTTTGTATTAATTGTGACATGAGTCAACAGACATGGATTGGTTACACAGTCATCAAGAAAACAACTTTGAATTAGCGTTTTTTGCATGTTGACTAGACCGAACTCAACAAACAAACAAAAATGAAATAAATATTAGATGTCTTCATTTATTGAATCAGAATGGTCAAATATCTGTTAGTATTTTTAAAATAGTGCCAATGACATTGTAGCACAATTGTAGAGTTTATTTATTGTCCAAAAAAAAAATGTTAATATCCATGTTAATATCCATATGAATATCCATCCCTGTTGTAATCTATGCAAAATACATCATTTGACTATCACTATGGGCATGGTATTGTTGCCAGCATATTTGCATACATTTTTACTAGTAATATCAAGCCTACAGCACTGTTGAACCTCAGTTCAGTTCGCTAAAAATTGGATGAAAATGTAGATATTGATTCTGGTCAAAGCTGATGCATGTATGCGTGGCAAAAATGGCTGATAGATGTTGCATGTAGCACACATATATACATGTACATGTACGGTACAGATGGTGAGCCTTTTCATTCTGGAATACTGAATGTGTAGTACACCATTAAAAAAAATAGTTAAAATGTATATTGTATATTTACTGGAGGCATATGGATACCAAATGTTACTTTATTGAAAAAAAAACAAAACCCTGGGAGTTCAGTATATAATCAAGTGTTTTTCTGTTTGGACACGTCAGTTTTTCTATCACCACTCATGCATACTTTTCTCTTGAAGATTGTTTGAATCATGTAAGTTGATATACAGATTGTAAATGAAGTTTTTTTTTGTAGTATGTTCATTGTAAGAAAAAAAACTAGCAGATTTGTGAACAAGTTTATTGTCAGATTTGATGATGACGCTGTGTATATTTAGTTCAGTTTTGAGAGAATCTTGAATATCACACTGTTTGTTATACTTGTATATGTAAGTTAGTTAGAATTTTATGGCATCTATTGTTGTATGTATTTACTCTTGATGTGGTTGTTCAATGGAGTTTTAGACTGCTGTTTTTAAAACCTGATCACAAAGAAGGAGACATATTCAGTTGGTTATATATATATGTAACATTGTGTGTTAATATGTTATTCCCAATATTTTTCTTCATTCAGCCAAGGAAAATACATCATGAGTATTTTCCTGGCTAAATGAAGAAAAATATTGGAGAATAAAATAGTTATACCACTGCAGTAATATCAAAGAAAAATCGGGGAAAATAATGGCAATTATGAACGTTTTGACTCGTATTTCAAACACAGCAGAACCAGTGATGTAGACATGCATTGTCATGATGTAGAACGACAAGAGTATATATTCCATATTTTTTGTCCAACATGGTTTGTGCACAGTAAAAATTATCATAGCATCTCCTCAATTATACATGTATATCTCTCAGAGTTTCTATGATGCATTTTCTACTTTTAAAATGATAAATTATCATAAGCCTTCTGATTGGCTCCTCGTATTTGACGTATTTGATTTTTAGTTTCTCTGCACGCGTTAATATTAACTACCTATTTGTTTCTGTTTACAGAGTGTATGCGAATCCTTGTGCAGGGCTGGTACAGGGTAGTGTGATCGTGGTCATATTTTATCCAACGAGGCTGAAAGAATACCATTTGTCAAGAATCAATTAAATCGGAAACCTAGTCCTAATTTTGACTGTACTTGATGTTAACTTTAAATATTGCCACCATGGTACATCGTAAAATAGGCAGACACAGCAACCTACGATTTTTAATCATAATTGTGGGCATTTTGTTATTTGTAATGTATCTACATAATGGAGGCTGGCCGTGCGGAAACCCATACAAGATTGCAGACTACAAGGGGAAGATGGTGCCAAAAAATGAAGGCGTGACAGCGAAAAAAGATGACGAAACTTATTATTATCACAAAGATATGCCACTTATATTCATCGGAGGTGTACCCCGAAGTGGTACGACTTTAATGCGTGCAATGTTAGACGCGCATGACGAAGTTCGATGTGGGGAAGAGACGAGACTTGTACCACGGCTACTTGGTATGCGACAGTCGTGGAAGCGATCTCAAAAAGAATGGAATCGTTTAATGGAAGCGGGGCTCACGGACCAAGTAATTAATGATGCTTTAGCTGCTTTTATACTTGAGGTGATAGCCAAACATGGTGAGCCAGCGCCAAGGCTATGTAACAAAGACCCATTTACACTCAAATCTATGACGTATCTAAGAGAGCTCTTCCCAAATGCCAAGTACATTTTAATGGTGCGGGACGGACGTGCCACTGTACATTCAATCATATCTCGGAAGGTGACAATCTCAGGGTTTGATATCACCAACTACAGGGACTGCCTTCAGAAATGGAACCTAGCCATTGAGAATATGTATGCACAGTGCATGCAAGTTGGACAGACATACTGCCTCCCTGTGCACTATGAACAACTTGTACTTCACCCAGAAAAAGAAATGAAAAAAATCTTGCAGTTCCTGGACCTTAAATGGGATGAAAGTGTTTTACATCATGAAGAAGCCATCGGAAAACCAGGTGGAATATCACTTTCAAAGTAAGTCATAAAATATATCCTATATGTTAACAGCAATACATGTATTTTGTGTTGGAAGTAATGGCTGTGAATTTCCTACCTCTACATTATGTATTTACAATGATTACATCCACCTGGTTCTATTTCCCTTCTTTTGTCATATTTTGATGACTATACTGTATAGTATGATTTTCAGTTCATCTCAGAGAAATGTCTTGTCTTTCCATTTTATATAATCAGCCATCCATGGTCTCTATTTCCATAAAGCTATCCATGGCCACAAAACCATCCTTCCATGGTCTGTATTCCGGTACATACTCAGCTGTCCTTATCATACATCTTATATCCTTTCGGTCCCTGGTGTGAACTCTATATTAATAGTATTTGTATTCAATCGTTTGGTGTATTCCTTCCTCTGTATGATGAAAACAAATTACCACTCTTTAAGTGGATCGTAGTACAAGCACAATACATGGCTGTAAATAATAATCTCTCATAAACGACTTTAATAGAAACTCTAAAACAAGATACGTCCTCAAAAGTCTTCAAAGATGTGAGAAGAAAAGACTATGAAACTTTCAAACAATTTACTAGTTTGAAATTAGAAATTCAATGACATTGTGTTGGGTATTTCATATATTTACTCCCAAATTCTTTTTTTTCACAGACTGTGTTTTCCACCTAAAATATAACCCCAGTTGATTATCGCTATTCTTGCATGAATTAATGACAACTTTGCGACATGTTTGACTACTACTACGAAAAGGTGTTATACTGTCTGTGTCAATTTAAAAGTCAGTTGCAAACAAAATTTCTGATGAAAGTAAGATGCGAAATAGTGTAACATCTGTGCATCTTCAAAATAATTTAATAGCTATTTAATTACCACTCTTAACACCCAACTAAAGCATTTTCCCCCAGCTTGACAGTATCATTTATTTATAACATCCACATCAAGTGTAAAATAACACTAGTTTAGTTATAAGACTAGTAGGTGGCCTTTCCAACTGTAGTCAATTTGTAATTATAAACAATGTTGTCAGCTAACGTACAGCAAACTGATGAGAGTAATGAGAGTGCCACAACTGCCATTATCTATAGCTCTAAGTGTGACCAAGACATTTTGTGACATTTATGGTTACATTAATATTCTCGAGTCATTTTCTGACAAACTTGACAAGTGCTTTGTATAGTCGATTTTCCAGTTCCAAGATGCATTGCGCTAGAGGATGTCGCTTTATAGTTGTTACATTTAGTCTTGTTTTGTCTTTGTTACGTTTGAAATAACATTTTCATCAGGAAATGATGGAAAGACACGTTAACCTCTTTGATTACGAGTGATTTTATAGAACAAGGACATAATGGCATCAATGACAGACAGTGATTTTACTGATAAACCCAGGGTACAGTCAGGTGACAACCATGCCCCTGAGTAGCGAGTGCAAATCCCTCAGCGCGTACACAATACATGGCATTGTATGGAGAAACGCACAATGCATCTTGGAACCGGCAACAGGTCTATTGGTATTAAACACAGATTGATTACATTGAGAGACACCATGATTCTGGGCTGATAACTTAGTATTTAAAAGCAAATGTAATAGTATGCTGTCTCTACATGTATTTACACTGGATTGGCAAGGGTTATAAATAGAGAGTTGGGGACTGGGGCCCTACAACTTGCAATGTACCGAAGCCCTACAAAGAGTACCGAAGTCCTACAAAGTGTACCGAAGTCCTACAAAGTGTACATACTTTATTGCTTTTACTACTCAGAAGCCCTAGGTTGTCGTATAGTTGATGAAACTGTCTTTACATTTAGTCATTGATACGTACATGTACCTTGCATTGTTCATTGACATGCTATAATTGTGTATTCCAAAGCTAATGCACTCACAAATGACATCATAAGTAGTACAAGCATGTATATGACACTATAAACACTTCTAGCCATAGTATAAGTACCCTGTCACAATTAACAGTCTGGGAATATTGCCACAAAAATATATTGACTACAAATGTAGCTTAATGCTGGAAACCAAATGAACCTGTCCAGTAAACTAGTAAACACTGTCAGTTTGTTCCTGACTGAAATATTTCACAGGTGTGTACACTATAATCACTTGTTACAGATAAAAGAGTTTAAAGTTTGTTTTTGTCAGAGAAAAACAAAACATATAATTTTTTTCAAGACATTTGACTCAGAGTCCTCTTGAACAGAAAATAAAAGTGAAAATCGAAATCCAACATACAGTTTGATATAATTTAGTATATATGGTATTAATTTTAGTCTGATCTTTGGAAGAATGTTGACAAGGCAAAAACTGTCCTGTTATCTGCAGATGTAAGTTAGTCAAAGATTTACATGATGGGGGCAGTATGTAGTATTTCCCAGCAACAAACCAGCACTTTCAAACAACTCTATCAGCCTGATTAACTTCCCAAGTCATTTTAAACATACACAGATGATCCGTGCCAGGGGTATTTATTTTAAAGCGCTTTGAGCACAGAGTGGGAAAGCGCTATATAAAAAAAACGTTAACCTATTACTATAATCATTATTGTTACTTTATATAGAAGGGGAAGTAGACTCCGCACGTTGTTAGAACTCTGTCACTTATATCAAGTCAAACAGCTTTAAAGCCACCACTTTATGTCCACTAATAGCGTGATATCACTAGAGAGACTCTTGAAATAGATATTGCTATCATGGACTATTGTTGAACCCCAAACGTGTCAAATATTGAAATAGTCTACACAGTGTATAATGATGTCACCTATGACTGTAGATGGTGATCTGATGATCCCTATGTGTAGCTGTCAGGATGGATGTACCAAATTGTATCCCAGATTTTATTTAGAAATTTCACACGATGATCTTGAAAATGTGTGAACTTAGCAACCACTTTAAGTGTGTCAAATAGACTTAATGATCTGAACTATTAGGTGGTTTATATAATGAACCAGTGTCAGTGGCTCAGTCAGGGCGATAGTATGGTAACATATATCCTTTTTTTTTTTAAATTTCATATAGTGATTTTTGTTGGAATTACTTCTCTGGAGAGTAGCTGAGAATCCTGGCGATTGGGGATTTTGAATTTTGTTTTCCCCTCATAAACGGTGCATCATTGTAGGCGAGAGGGGAAAATAAAATTCAAAATCCCCAATTGTCTGGATTCTCTGAAGTGACTGTTGCTATGAATGTCTTGTTCTATCAAATACGTCAAGTAGGGTTTGTTTGTTTGTACAGGTAGGATACTGCTGACAGTGACTTTTGAATATTTCTTCAGACAAATGCTACTCGAGTCTAAGCTGTTCTTTATTGATGTGCTGTGGCTTTACATATAGAGTGGTTGAATTTAAGTCTTTTCATAAAATCATTTTCAAAGATACGATAATTTCAAGGTCCAATCATGTGATTGAAGTGAAGATAAAACAGTCATTGTAGCATATAAAATGACATAGGAAAAGCTGAAGTGTCTCGAAGTGGATGCCTTTCTGAGCTATCAATGATACATGATCCTTTTTGAGCTATCAATGAAACCTCATCTTACTTCAGAAGAACATGGAAATTATAAGATAGGGCCGGATAATGACTAGTATTTGTGTATAGGTACATAATACAGTCATATCATGTACATGAATACTTACTATGGATAGAAATAACCAAAAGACATCTCAATAGTATACTATCTGTGATTGAAGTGCATAGTGGATGCATTCACTAACTATTGTCAATCATTGATGGACGAGAAAAAGTTAATTAGCTTAGATTTGCAACACAGATAGACATCTCAAGGCGTCAGGCTACTTTTGTATGTCTTCACGACATCTGAACAGTTATATACAGACTGTCTTTAGAGATGATCGTCATACAGAACTTGACAAGAATAGTTTAGTATGTCACTGATTAGTTTAGTTTCGTAGTCCGAGATTTGTATAATGTCTCACGGACCGAGATTTGTATAATGTCTCACTGACTATTAACATAACTCTTTCTCAAGAAAAAAAATCAGAGTTGACATGAGAAATAGAAAAACTATGGTGGAAAAATCATGCGAAATATGAATAAAATATGTTAGACCATGCTGAAGCAAAGTTATTGCCTTTAAACAGAAAATATGGATTGGTTGTCCTATGTTACAACAACCTGTGTACATCACAGATTCTGAGGTCCTCGAAATATGGATAGAAATGTTCACTATTTATTTCTCCCAATATTTAATAAATTTATGCTTGAGGTGGTATAATTATATATTAATTCCCTTATATTTTTCTTTATTCAACTGGAAAATATTTGTGACCTAAAAGTTTGTTTGTCATAATTCATGTGTTGACTCATAGTGACCAGGCCCCTTAGGTTACTTGCATTTTCCAGTTGAATGAAGAAAAATAGTAAGGAATAATATCTAAATACCGGCAAGTTGTGTATTATGACATCATATTCACTGTCTGGTATCAAGATTACACAGTTGTGCTATTAATTCTTTACCACCAGTATTTATAATGTTGAATACAGGAAATTTCTGAAAACTGTGATAGATAAGAAATCTCAGGTGTGAGAGTGATAGTGGATTTTATTCAAATGATCCAAGATTCAACTGTACATGTATATTCATCTAAGAAAAATTGGACAAGTTGATTTCGAAGGTTGTGAAAGAGCAAAACAGCAAAACTCTAGATTCTGAAAAAATATATATATTATTCTTTATTAAAAATTACACTCAATCTCAATCTCACTCAAGAGACCTAAGGGTAGTAAAAGTAAAAATGAAAAAAAATACGATGGAATAAAAAATAAAAAATATCTAAAACTGAAACTGGAATGTAAAACTATACGAAAGGGTATACAAAAACTGAGTTCTAATATTAATACAAAAACTGAGTTCTATACAAAAACTGAGTTCTAATATTAAATGAAATTTGAGATGGTAATAGTCATGACTAGTATACTAGTGTATACGTTCAAGGTTCATGTTAGGGAGCAGAATTTCGATTGAATTACTCATCATGATGAGCCGAATGTCATTTGAAAGGTGAATGTGTAATCCCCGGAGTACAAAATGTAGGTTGAAAGAGTATCAATGGAGGATCCTTCTTCTTTTATATTTCTCATCATCATATCTTTTAATAGTCTAGTTCCTATACGTATGCATTACCATTACTATGGTCATCTCCAGTCATGTACATTGTATAGTCAAAGTTTAATGCCCAAAAAACTGTTAATCTAGGTAAACTGCCTGCTGGACCAAAGGTAAATAGTGCAGGTCAGTAGTAATCCATCACAAACTGACAGGCAGTTGTAATTGGTTACTTCCTTGAGACAATTGCTAATCGCAGTGATATTTACTATAGAACTGTACCCTCCAGTCTGAACCTAAGGGATGTGATATAAACATCATCATGGTTACATCAACGTTGTCAGGAGTAAGCACAGATTTCTGTGCTAGAATAACAACTTTGACTATACGTGTGTGGAGATGATCGTAGTAATCATAACACATACATGTATGAATAGGAACTAGACTAACCTTTTAAATGATTGGTTGGTGAATCGGTTGAAAAAGATAATTTAAAAAAAGAAGTATTTATACATTATGGTTGACTTTTTCAATTCATAATGATACTATCAACAGTCTGGATGCCTTTAGCCTGTTTACTCCACTATCAAGATACCTCCTAGCCCACATATCATTCAAGTGAATACGAGAGCTGAGAGGAACGACCGGCTAACGATGTATCTCGACAGCACAGTGAACAGACTAGGATGACTTTAGAAATCAGAATGATGTGAACCATTTGATTGTACTGAAGGGCTGGATTTCAGTGATAAATGGTCATTTTCATCAGAGTACATACTTGTGGTGTGGCCATTTTACCACTGAAGTTGTACATGTTAATAATCAAGCCATAGACAAGATTATATACTTTTGTCATCTTTGATCAGATTCAAGAAATAAGGTCGGTTGGGTCATGAAGAAACATAGCAATAAATAGATCCACCTTTTGCGTGCATAGTTTATCGTATCTATAATGTTTTTATTCAGACGACTTTAACTAGACTGGAAATGTATCATATATACTGCATACATATAAACGAACTGACCAACTTACTCATGCAAAGCTCTTCAGTTTGCTGGAACTCAGTGAACACTCATTCATGCACGTACACATCACATGAATTGGTAGATTGATTTCCAAGTATTACAAAGGATTGCTTTTCAAATAGCTTTTAGTCCTCCTTGTGTTCAGTCTCTTAGTAAGATTATAACATGGCTGACCTGTGTATAATCGCTGTGGAAAAGAATGTGTGCACAGCCTTTTAAATTTATCTATACAAAGTATAACGTTTGAAATTCCCTGGTAAAGGACTTTAGGCAATCTGGTAATGTTGTGTTGTTTCCGTACTTTGGTGGGAAAGTTAAGTAAAGTGTCATGAGGTGATCTAGTAAAAGTTATTACTTCCAATATCATATCCTTATTGCAGTTGGATATCTGACAGTTTGTTCCTACCAAACAATGCAGTTTTTCTCTCTTGATACTCCAGTTTCCTCTACTCCTACTCCCATAACCCTAGAGCACTGCACAAATGGCGACTGTATATTAATTTCTGAGTTTGATTTTGATTATAATGTATATCATAATCATTATTTATTATCATGATACACTAAATTTTGATCATTAAAAATGGGTCCTCAGTAATACAGACTACTAGTACCACTTTAAAATGACAAATTAATGTGCTCTTGACCATGAAGGTGGTTTAAAGACAAAATTTAAAGGGGAACACCACTCCAGGAAATAGACATTTTCATAAACTATGGATTCTGGGGAGTCATCTCATGATTTTACATCACCTACAATTACTTGCAATGGGATTTCAGAGAAACATTAAGTTGATCTTGTGCCTTTATAGGGTAATGTGGGCCATTGCATCATGGTTCTGCTGTGTTCAAAATATGAGTCAAAACATTCAAAATTGTCATTACTTTCCCCGATTTTTCTTTGATATTACTGGCGCTGGTATAATTATGTTATTCTCCAATATTTTTCTTCATTCAGCCAGAAAATACTCACGACCCAAGGGTTATCACTATTCGCCTAGCGACTCATAGTGGCAAAGGCCCCTTAGGTCACTCATATTTTCCTTGGCTGAACAAAGAAAAGACACTGGGGAATAACATATAATTTGTCAGCGTACAAATATCACGTACAACTTTGACAACTTATATTATCAGAAAATATGCAACAGTATCCACAGATAGTGTCAATATGGAGAAGTCTAAAGAGAGTATATTGTACAAACATTCAAAACTTCACATTTACCATGGTTACCTGATTAATACATACAAAGCTGGTTAATATTCTTCTTACATTTTGATTAATTTAAAGGGCGGCCACGACACTCTGAAATATTAATCAATATACGCAGATTAAAATTTATCAATGTCTCATTTTTTTTTACACCTAATAACATATGCCATTGTATCATTTATATTTCATTTGCAGTAAATGTGTACCCAAGTTGTTTACAATATCTGGCATTAGCTATTATTTTAAGCACTATGTAGTTTGTAAGATGTTTTTTCAAACCGTCTCGACATCTGCATCTGTAACATGCTGTATTAACAACCAAAAAAAACCGGATTATCAAATACACAGATACGCAAATACTGAAGCTGAACAAAAATAGCTGAGAAAAACAAAGTTGACGACAGCTGCAAGCAAATCTTTTTTTGAGTTGTTTTGAATTATAGAGGACCACATACAAAATATATATGTATGAGGGGAGAAGTAGAGATAATTTAGTAAGTTTTATCTTTGACAGGGGTAATCTTTTAATTTTGATGCATGTATTTAAGAATAGCCAGAAGAGAAAGCAGTTTTCAAGCTAGATAAATCTTGTCAATTTTTTAAAATTTGTCTCTCCAGATTAATTATTCAAAATTCTCTGTTATAATATAGAGATAGAAATAGAACCTCTGAAATGATATGTTTGTGTATTATACCCACCATGGCAGTAAGGATGCTGGTTGTGTCATGCAAGACTTTTCAGTACCACTTAAGAACACAACAACTTTACCTTTGATTGCCTGTGTTTTTCATATTTTACAGCAAATGTTAGCTGTTTTAATGTTTTGCTCATCAGTGGAAAGTGCCAAATGTGAAAATAGTTTTCCTTTTTTTATTTATTTATTTATTTATTTATTTATTCAGGTAAACCAACGGGCATAAAGCCCATTTACAGGCACCTTTAGAAACAAATAA
The DNA here is from genome assembly GCF_964340395.1 of Glandiceps talaboti. NCBI lineage: Eukaryota > Metazoa > Hemichordata > Enteropneusta > Spengelidae > Glandiceps > Glandiceps talaboti. The sequence goes on along the minus strand of NC_135566.1, from coordinate 14,999,825 downwards.
GGAAAAACAAGGGGTAACAATAACAGAAAGAAGTGACATGACAAAAAAAGGCAAACACAGAAATAAAAACAACAAAACAGGAAAAATTATTAAAAACATGCAGCCTGAAGCACACACCGAAAGGCGGAAACAGGACTAAATAAATCTATGTTTGGATTTGCTTTAAAAACCCCTACCCGATAGGTAGGGATTTGTGTTTGTAATCCACTATAAATTCATATCACTGCTGGACACGATTTTCATTTTACATCACCTTTGCTATCAGTCACCCAATTTATCATTTCAAAATAACTTTTCAGAATGCCATGTACTCAATGCATGGATGGGGTGGGATTATTATAATTGTTTCTGCCAAATGTACAGGTACATGTATTTATAGGAAAAATTCACTTACTCGACAGACCTATCAGGTAGGGGTTCATATAGGCATCTCAATGGTATATAATTGACTGTGCATCCCAATAGTATAATTTACTGTGCATGTACATTGTAGTCTGTGTTCCAGCTGGGTTCTACCAAAGAATATGTTGTCTAAAATCAGTTATAACTTTTTGATTGAAATAAAAAATTGTGTCTGGGGTTTGTCACATCGTTTCACACTCCTACAAAGGCTTTAATAATTACCACAGGTAAAAACCTCACCCCACCCATGCATCGAGTACGTGGCATTCTGAAAAATATATATCGTAAAACGAACAAAGGTACATGTAAGTTATTTTGAAATGATGAAACGAAGTGGGAAACTGATAGCAAAGGTGATATAAAGTGAAGATTGTGTCCAGCAGTGATATGAGTTTAATAGTGGATTACAAACATGAATATTTCATAGAATTGCCTCAAGTAGCAATCATGTTGGTGCCAGTGTCAATTATTTATTGAATCATTTATTAAGTTATTCATTTGTTGTGAAAGTGACTTGTTGTAGCTGAAGGGTGCAAAGTTGTTGACCCATAACTTTTCGAGTACAGCGGTTCAAATCTTATCTTTCACTACTATTGTAGCAAAAAAAAGACTCACGTTTGTTGCAAATGAAATCATTTCTGTAATATAAATGAAAATTTGGGCTGATTTCAGTGATACATGTTATTTTTTTGATATTTTGGCTACATTCACTGAATATTATGGGATATTTGATGCTCAAGGGACCAATCTAAGTCATCAATTCTGATTGGATATTATTTTCACTAAACTTCATTTTTGACCGATCATCATGTATCTTTTATTGTACCAAAATTTAAGGCTAAAATTGGGTTGACCAGGAAACAAATGACAGAATTACACAAATTTTGCTCAAGTATCAGTTGTCCGATTTTTTTTAGAGGAGACCGTGAAGTTTAATTCAAATCTAGTTTTAGAAATTTGTCTACTCAGTACAAAGAACATATTCATGCAGAAAATAATTGTTATTATTTTTTACTGTCGTCTCTCTTTTACACAAAAAAATGACAATGAAAATGTTTTTATAAAAACTGTTTATGTGCAGGTATCAGTTATTCCAGTTACACAGTCAGAGTAACATGTTTTGTACAATAAAAGATACACCCCATGATTGGTCAACAGTGAAGCCAGTGAAAATAATGTCCAATCAGAATCGATGACTTAGAAAAAAATTAGGGCTCTTGAACATGAAACATCCCATAATAATTAGTAAATATAGCCAAATTACTGAAGAGTGATCCTGCCCGGTCTCAAGTTCCAAGCTGTTTTGTGTTGGCAAAGCACGAAAGCTAGATGCGGCAAAAATAAGATCTGTCTGATGGCAGGAGATATACTGAGATGCAATGTAATGTTCTTTTCCCAAGTGTTTTGTATACCTTGATAGGAATCAAAATTGACATTACATGTACATGCATTCGAAGTGTCCCAGTCAGTGTCTCATTAGAATGAAGACACATTACATATACTGTACAACCATCAGACTACTAGCAATATTTGAGTTACAAATTTCCGACAAAAGTTATCAGCTACAATTGAGAATTGAATCTTCAGAGGTATATATTTGTCGACCTGTAAACCAATGAATCACCCAGCTGAATAGTTAATGTGATTGGTTGATCATTCCATCTGTGATCAGCAGGCAGACAGACAGACAGACAGGTTTGTCAGCGTCATTGCAAATCAAGAAGTCTGCAACTATATTGGATTGCGTGATGTCACTGGCTCAATGCTACTAATGCTACTAGAGATGTGACTCTCTGTTTCCTGCTGACCTTTTGAACAGTCACATTTACCTAGACAAGCAGTATAACTGCATCTTATTGTCATCTGTTATTACATTTCAAGTCATTCTGATAGTGATACTTTTGTGTACAAAAAATATATCTAATAATACAATCCTTGTATGATCTGGATATTTTATTGTTTTTGCTGTGTACTGTTTAATACACAAATTTATAATTCTGTTGTATATCTTCTTTTATAACATATCACACTTCTGCTAGTGTATGTAGAGTGTAATGGATTGATTGATTGATTGATTGATTGATTTAATGATGTCATTTATTATAGTTTTACCTTCATCAAGTAATTCTGACAGTATGCTATTCCACATTCTATGCTACATTTACAATTAACATACAGGTATAAAAAAAATGTATTACAACTGTGACATTTTAGTTAATTTTGGCAAAAGGGTAAAAAAGATTCTTCAGACCTGTATCTAAAGAAAATTTTACATCTGTACCTAACAATGAAGCATATCTGTGTATGTCGGCATATTGACAGTGTATTCGTACGTGTGTAAGTAGATAAAAATCTACCTGGTCGTGAGTTCCCTAGAGGTATTTTTTACTCTGGCTTCCCACCTACATTGTACATGTAATTATGGTACATGTACGTGATATGGAAATCAATAATGGTATTTACAAAATGTACTTAATCACCCTGACTCTAGTATTCCCAAAGAAAAAGAAATACTTTTTAGCACAACTGAACACTGAGGTAGTTCAGTAGTGCTGTAGGCATCACAAAATGTCTATATAAGTATGCATGTGTGTGTGTGTGTGTGTGTGTGTGTGTGTGTGTGTGTGTGTGTGTGTGTGTGTGCGTGCGTGCGTGCGTGCGTGCGTGCGTGCGTGCGCGTGCATGCGTGCGTGCATGCGTGTGTGTGTGTAAATGACTTAAAATTAAAGTCAAAAACTGTCAGCTTGATTGCTTCAAGGTATTTGATGGAGATGGAGAATTGTTCAATGAAAATGATCACATCAGAGATGTGCATTTTGGGTAAAAAAAATGTCATTTTTTTATCCAAAAAAATTTAAGTCAAAAAGTACTGGGTAGATTGGTTTAATGTTCTTAGGAATGTATACATGAAGATTGTTCATGACATGATGAACCCATGAGTAATATGCAAATTACATGTAGGTATAAAAATGTGTCTTTTTGGTCCAAAATCCTTAATTCCAAATCTACAACAAAGATAGATAGGTAAGGGGATAAACATTCAAAAAATGTATGCAAATATGCCTAGCAACAAGACCATGCCCATACCAGCAGCTAAAAGATGGTGTATACTGCAAAGGTATAAAATGGGGATGGGTAGGCAAGTGAACAAACTTTCAACAACAAAAAAACTATATGCGAATATGCCTAGCAACAAGACCATGCCCATAGCAACAGGCAAATCATATGATGGTGTATATTTCAAATAACAACAGGGATTCATAGACAAGTGAATAAACATTCAAAAAATGTATGCAAATATACCCAGCAATAAAGCCACATCCATAGCAACAGCCAATTGATGGAGTGTATTGCAAAGATATATATAACAAGCGGGATTAATAGGCAATGAATAAACATTCCAAAAATGGACATATACATACCTAGCAACAAGAACATGCCCATAGTTACAGTCAAATGATGGTGTATATTGCAAAGATAAACACAGGGCTGGATAGGCAAATGGATAAACATTTGGCAAGTAAACACATATATACCTTGCAACTAGCCCATGCCCATAGCAACAGTGAAATAGTGATGTATATTTCAAAAATGACAACATGGATGGTTGGCAAGTAGATAAACATTTTTTAATACATAACACACAAACTATACAGTTGTGCTACAATGCCATCGGCGCTATGTTTGTTATGACTCTGTAATCTCTTGCCTGCATGTTTTCTTACAGAAAGTTTAAACTTTTGGTTATACATTTGAGCAATATTTATCATAATTTTCATTTTTCTATTGAACCCAGTTACTGAATAGAACATCTCCTCTTTCGATTGTAAATTAAATGTTCGACTTCAATTATACTAGCCATGACATTTTGAGCCCAATATTGAATATCTAGCCGAGAGTAAAACTAAATTGCTCCCTACAGTCATTAAAAAAAAAAATGCCACCATATTTTAATCATGTAATAGAGTGATGTAAGTCCTCTTTGTATTCAAAATGGTTGCCAGGCAACTGTACAACTGTACTCAAACTAGCTATTAAGTCTGAGTCGTTCTTTTCAATGATTTGGAACACCTGACATCAAGTGTCATTTGCACTTCAAAGTTACAAAGCTCAGCGACCTATCGTTTGAAATTGCTATGATGGAAGTGACACATGCTTTAATTTATGCAGCTGGTAGTAGAGAAATGAGCTGACAATAACCAGTCATGGCAAATATATATAACATTTCTAGATATCATACATGTGTACTAACACTTACATGTATTTTAACTTTCCAATCATTTATCATGAGGGATAAAACACCATTACAGATACTGAGAATTGTCTAGAGCACATAACATAACATAACATAACATAACATAACATAACATAGCATAGCATAGCATAGCATAGCATAACATAACATAACAACATAACATAACATAACATAACATAACATAACATAACATAACACAACATAACACTTACAGTGCTGAAGTCCAAACTGTAATACCGAGGTACATGTAGGAGCGAAGAGTGCAAGCAATGCAAGAAGTAAGGCCAAAAAAAGAACTGTTTCTGGTCAGCGCGTGCATCACGTAATTACATGTGCAGTTTGCAGATCAGAGGGAAACACAAAAATAACCCTCCCTACTTCAATGAAGATAACTGCAGAGTCAGTCATGAACAAGTAAATGACATCTGCCCTACATACACACTTGCTCTAAAGTACTAAATAAAAAGAACAGTAACTGCCATAAATAGTAGACTGAGTGGCAGGTTTGTTGAGAATTTTTTTTTTTAAATCACGTCGTCGCACCATTTTAGACAAACTATTCTGACCAGAAACAATTCTTTTCTCTTTTTTTGGCCTAAGATGCCTATGTGTATCATTCTCTCAAACCAGAGCTGATATTTCCTTGACGACACTGTGAAATATCAAATATCTTGATGGTATGTCTTAGACGGTGTCGTAAAAGAGGCTGTTGGTTTCAACGATAATGTACATTAAAACATGATTACATTTTGATGAAGCCTACTTTTGCCTCTCTCTCTCTCTCTCTCTCTTTCTCTCTCTCTCTCTCTCTCTCTCTCTATCTCTCTCTCTCTCTCTCTCTCTCTCTCTCTCTCTCTCTCTCTCCCCTTCCTCCCCCTCCCTCCCTCTCTTCCTCCCTCCCTCCTTCCCCCCCCCCCCCTCTCTCTCTCTCTCTCTCTCTCTCTCTCTCTTTCTCTCTCTCTCTCTCTCTCTATCTCTTTCTCTCTCTCTCTCTCTCCCTCCCTCTCTCCCTCCCCCCCCCTCTCTCTCTCTCTCTCTCTCTCTCTCTCTCTCTCTCTCTCTCTCTCTCTCTCTCTCTCTCTCTCTCTCTCTCTCTCTCTCTCTCTCTCTCTCTCTCTCTCTCTCTCTCTCTCTCTCTCTCTCTCTCTCTCTCTCTCTCTCTCTCTCTCTCTCTCTCTCTCTCTCTCTCTCTCTCTCTCAGAATACAGTAATTGACATTATATCTGATAAGTAGTGCCATTATTTAAACAATAATGTACGCCCTCCCAGCCCATAATGGACGAAAGCAAACTTTGAACGACATAATGGGCGAGGCGACAAAGTGCAAAGTTTGCTTGAGTCCATTATGGACTGGGAGGGCATACATTATTGTTATTATTTTATAGTTTTGCCAATTCCAGTGAATTTGTAGACCGAGAAACGCAAAACAACGTATAATATACACAGCGCTGAACATCGTCTGCCATGTTCGGCCCGGAAGCTGAATACTAATCATAGCGACACACGTACGTACACGTACACATACATATACACTTCAATGAACTGCTGTGAACACAAATTTGTTTCATGAATGCGTTGTATTTTTACACAGTGGAAATGACAATCATAAGTAACAACATACATTTCGAAAAGATACCTAGTCGTATGAAGAAACAGAACAAATAAGCTTGTATTGTTATGCTCGTTCCGGGGCCGCGATGCCCAATAACGGAGTACATTATCAGTAATAATGTACGGCGATGACGTCACAAAATTCACTGGAATTGGTAATGCTATAATATAATACCAGTTTTAATATAACAAACTGTGTCAAGGAGAAAATTTCAATCATCAAAATCATTAAATAAAACTGATGTGTTATTATTAATTTCATGACATTAACGTAATTGATTGTCATAGTTTGCCTGCAATGCCAATTATCAAAATTGAATTATTAGGTGAAGTATAAGTTGTAGCTATGCATATATATCAGGTATCCAATGAAACTATGGTCATGTCAAGACACTTCTGTGATATCAAATGAATAGTGGTTGCCTCTCATAACAATCCAATTATATACAGGTGACACAAAATTTAGGGAATTATTAACAGTTTTATTATAAAACATGAAATAATTTGTCAACTGCTGTCAAATAATTTTAAAACAAACATAATATTTTGCTACCATTTATAGTTGTAACATAAAAATATGATACACCATATTGTTCCTGGAATCCACCCTGTCATCCAACTGCTAGCTGGGAATCCTTGCGAATGGGGGTTTTGGATTTGTTATTAGATGTGGAATTGAAAATACAAATTCCCCCATTTGCCAGGATTATTGGCTATCCAGCTGCCTGCTTTATGAGGTATAATACTGAAATATACTGAAATGTCTTGTAATGATCGTTGATTTCAGACTAGAGTTGCAAACCTGTTATCTTTAACTCTGAGGATGATTTTTTTTTCCTGGAAATGTGTCATCATTAAAATAACCAACATGTCAATGAAATTCAATTTATTATTTATTTTGACATGAACGATATTATTCTAATGAATTTCAAATAGCGTTATCATTCTTTCAAATATTTAAAAAAAATAATGGGGATATCTTGTTACATAGTTTTTTTGGAGTCGTTTTAAAATTTCAGTGAAGTTTCAGCAGCTAGAAGAACAGTAAGCTCAATCATTCAGTTAGTCAAGTCATTTATAAAGCACCAGTGTCTTATATACTAAAGTAAAGTTCAGATGTGTTATACAGTTGTGTGTTGAAAGCTCTGCTGAATAGATATGTTTCCTGAAGGCATTAGGAGTGAGCTTTTGACGTAATTCCAGTGTCTATAAGTATACCAGAGGTGTGGTGCGGCATGCAAACATGCACTTCCACCAAATGAATTGAGTCTATACTGTGGCTTGTTATCCAATGAATGAAGTCTGCAGGGACGCAACTTTATCTAAATTGAAAACTATAAATAAAATTATAGTAATACAGAACACTAAGTTTCAACTATAGTCTGGATGTCAACATGGTCTCTATAAACTGTGAGTGGATGTGTAATCATCATAATGATACCGTATAGGAACTAGACAAGTTTCAACTGTATTTCCTCTGTGAAAATACATTGTGTTCTTATACATCATTCAAGGTTTGCACAGGATATATGTTTCTTCATCCATCCTTTAATTGTGCTGTGAGAGCAACGGTTGCTAGGTTACCATGTGGATCTTCATCTTACAATCAAATTTAAACAAACAAAAACCTGACCACTTAATCATCCGTATCATTTCTTTACATTTAATTCTGTATACTGTGTCAATAATAACAGCACAGAACAGAGAACCCAATATCCTTATAATCCAAGTTACATCTTGTATATTTTCACGTGGCAAATAGTAAAAGTAAACCTATATGTACATGCACCATTGTGTGAAGTGTGAAAATAAGCAGTGTTTTGAAATTGAATGGCTGAATGGTGTTTCATCAGAATTTTCAACATCAAAAGGAAAATTCCCTGTGTGAGGTTCTTTTGAAAGGAAAGTCGTGAATGAATATTAATAATCATAATCATGTTAGTTTTTACATAGCGCTTTCCTACTTTGTACTCAAAGCGCTTTACAATTTAATTGCGCTTTACATATTCAATTGCAGTGAACTGATACATTTTTAATGGAACAACAATATTTTCCAACATCCAATGACCTTTATATACCATTTTGATGTTTAGTTTGGAAAGAGAAATAAAGGTCAGATCAGAATAACAGCAATTAGTGTGTAATCTAAGTAAAACTTACAGACATCACACTGTGTTTGCAGGAAAAAAAATGGCAAGATGTAAAGTATAGGTTTTCATCATAGTTTATTTGTAAGGATTTCAAAATAGTTCATTTGTAAGGATTTCAAAATAGTTCATTTTTAAGGATTTCAAAATAGTTCATTTAAGCATAGTATTTATTTTTATGGACAATTTGTGTATGGTATGATTCATCAGTGAACATTCTCTGAGAGGGTTTTTCGGATACATATCAATTGTGAAAACTGAAACTAAAATGGTGATTTGTGTGATGCCAAGAAAAGACAAAGATTCCATTTACAATCTAAATGAAAAATTTACGTGAATGCAAACTCTTACAAGCTAAAATTTTGATATAGAGTGATAAAAAATGAGGATTACTAGATTTCAAGTCCAAAATAAAGTTAAAACGAAACAGAAATTTATAAAATGTTTAGAATTTTTGTCCAGAACTGAAATTAACATGAATGTAGTCTTTTTTAAACTAAAATTTTGATATAGAGTGATAAAAAATGAGGATTACTAGGTTTCAAGTCAAAAATAAAGTTAAAACGAAACAGAAATTTATAAAATATTTAGAATTTTTGTCCAGAAAACTAACATGAATGTAGTCTATTTTAAACTAAAATTTTGATATAAAGTGATAAAAAATGAGGATTACTAGGTTTCAAGTCCAAAAGAAAGGTAAAGTGAAAGGAAAATTTATAAAATATTTAGAATTTTTGTCCAGAAAATTTACATGAATGTAGTCTATTTTAAACTAAAATTTTGATATAAAGTGATAAAAAATGAGGATTTAGGTTTCAAGTCCAAAAGAAAGGTAAAGTGAAAGGAAAATTTGTAAAATATTGAGAATTTTCGGACAGAATTTTGGCAGAAGAGATTTACGTTGAAAAGTCAATACTTTTATTCTGATTACTAAGAAATGATAGGTATCTTGTACATGGTGAGTCTTAGACAGAAGTGTCTATCCTGCAGGTGCTTACACACCATTATAATAACAGCTTTACTAAGATCAGGATCAAATTTAGGTTTTGGGTGGGAGTCTAGGAAATAGTAAACTACTATTAGAGCTCAGAATCAGATTGAATTTGTCAATGGGATTTGGCACTGCTAAGATTAGGATGATGTTCCGAATTATGAATATGATTTTGTGAAATAGTACACTGCTAGCAACTTGCTAAAGATCAGGATCGGATTTTAACGTGGGTTGTGAGTAGGATAGAGGGGAATAACTACACAGTGGTCAGCTCAGAATCAGATTGACGTCAGTATATATATGTAATAAGCTGCTACAGTCCAGGTTCATATAAGAATTGGAGCAGATTTAGATTCAAAATACATTCATACATGCTAAGATTAGTATCAGATTGAGGTTGTGAATCGGATTCAGGGAAATAGTATACGATTCTGACCAGATTAAGTTCAGGAATTGACTTCAAGTCAACAATATCAGTTTACTTTGCCAAAGACTTGATTCGGAATCAGATCCAGGATACGAATGCAATTCTGTGAAATTGTACATGTATGATCCCGCTGTAGATTTCAGCAGGAATTGACATTTGAAAGGTACAAATCTTTGATCCATAGTTAGTCTCAGATTGTATCGAAGGTATATAACTGTAAGCTTTTTTGCAGGATAAATTGTGGAAGTGTATTTCAATAAACCCTCAACAGTTGCCAGTATGTTTGTGTTACCCTTATTATATTTTTCCGACGATAATTGTATTCATTGCTGAGCAGGTAGAATCATAGAATTATGTGTTTTATAGAGAATTGAAGTTTTATAAACACATACTAGTATTAATGCTAACAACTTTGAACTGCTTGTGTGTTATAACCTTTGTAATTCACATAGTATACACCTTCCAGATTAATTTCAGAAATTCTGATGGCTTTCGGTCTGTTTTTTCACATTTCAAAGCAAAGCAAGCATAAAACACACAGAATGTATTATGTCCTAAATATTACTAAATCTTCTTTATTTTGTTGAAATTCGGATCAACGTTTAAAATTCAACATTGCAAAACTAATGGCCATTATTTTGGCCAATGTTGAATTTTTAAACGTTGACCAATTTTAACAAAATAAAGATCGATACAAAAATTAAGTAATATTAGAACATATACATTCTGTGTTTAATGCTTGCTTTGGTTTGACGTTTTCCGAAAGCCTTCAAAATTTCCGAAATTAATCTGAAATTTATTTAATATATTGATATAAATAATTATATAGAATATGTTTTGATTTATTTCAAATATAAGTTTTGTAAACATTATTATAAGGAAAAAATATGAATTTGTATAATTAGCTTAAAATTCAATTATGAATTTTGTCACGACAGGAACCAACAAGTCCTCGAGAGTCAAATATAAAAAAAAACGATTAAATTTACAAAACTATGTTTATATTACATGTAAGTTGTGAGTGAATAATGAGTTTCCAAGCAATTATCAAACAGCGACGTGTACAAAAATTATGTTTGATTTATTCTTTCCAGTCATAACATGTCTCCACAAGAATAATTGACAAAAAAGCAGTCATACTGTTTTTTGTAAATTTACACTTTCAGTAGGTTCAATAAATCACTCGATTTGTATTAAGAGAAAACACAATTACACTCATAAAACAAGAATTCAACAAGGTACTAAAAATATTTGCTATATGAAATGATTGATGAAGGTATGGAATAAAAGAAGTTAAATTATAATGGTAATGTGCTGAACAGGAAAAAATACTTAAGTACAATATTGAATTTGAAAGGAAAATGATTGAATAGCTTCTTTTTTTTTAAATCCGGCAACGTGCTCGAACACATCAAAAAGAATGAATGATGCAATTTGTGTTATGAATGCAGGGGAGATTTCAGCCACGTTGACACTTTTATGTCTGTATAGCAAATTCATTATTCTTAACAATTTTTCTATTAATTGAAATAATTAGGAATGTTGAATTACTCTTAAAGTACTGCTATATTCGTGTAGAATATTTATATGTTTCTTTTTAAGTCAATCGTGTTATAAACGATAACAATACTAGTATACAGAAAGATGTAACATTATGATTCTTTTAGACATTTTTTGAAACTGTTTTAATACATGTATAATTACTTAATTGTAATATCGTACACCCAGAACAGTATTGAATCACCTGTGGGTAAACATAATTATTTGTGTAGCTGTACACATTAGTATGGTGAAAAATAACTAATCAAACTGATTTCCGGGTCGACACCCAAAATTCAGCACTCCCAACGAATCCTGATTTCAACTTATGACTCTACTACTTCTAGATAAAATAGACCTCTAATTGACATGTACAATGTCTAATTATTGCTATTTTAATAATTTTTAGTGAATATATTCTTTGGTTATTTGCTTGAAAAAAAATTATACCCCAGTTGCATCTAGTGTGGGGGGAGGGTACACCAACCATGTGAAAAAGCCTATAACAATATCTCTTAATGAATGAGAAAGATCCGAAAAAAAATTAGGTTAAAACACACAGTGCGGTAATTTTTTAATAATAATATTTAATATATTAATGGCAATATACTGTGTTCGCACTTTACGTATGATAACGCAGAAAACATTATCAGTGTGCTACACTGTATTCTGCCATGTTGTTTTGTTCACAAGACAATAACGTCATCAAATCTCTCATGACTTTGCTAAAATTGTTGCCATTTCAATATTTTTTTCGAAATTAATACCTAAAACAAAGTTTAGGCTCAGCACTGAAAAACTAGGTTGGGTCGGGTTTAACCGGAACTAAATAAACATTAATTTTTGGGGGGCCTAAATTAGAAATTGACTTTCCATACATGTGCACTCTTACATTAAAGTCAATACAAATGAAAATGTAACGCTAACACTAGACAGAATAATCAATAGCAAAGTAGATTATTTTTTTTGAAAAAGAAATCACAAGTGAAATTTTGAGCTGGAGGTGAAATTAAGATAATATAGCTGTAACAAAGATTAATAGTCTGACCTGCTATGACCTCTAAAACGATTCTTATAGCGTCACAAAGTGGTGAGATGTTATTAAAGTGAAGTGTAATGACCTTGTCATTGACTTTAAACTTGAGGTTGACCCTGGTCATGTTGTTTACTTTTGTATGGAAAGTAGTAAGTAGGGAATTAGATTATTAGATAACCAGATGGCCGAGTATTTACTCAAATGTATTTAAATCAGTTACTAGTGAATTAGCATATTAATTAAAACCAGATGGCTTAATGATGGTGAACATGCCTGTTCAATTTACATATATACATATTTACATCTGGACGATGCATAATCTTGTCTGTGATGTACTCATAATTTGGCTGTAGTATGCTGTTGGGTTCCTGCATGAAGGAAACTTGAACTCTGTCCTTGCTTTCAAGCTTGAACGTTTTATCAGGATTGTAAACCATGTGTGGAACACAACATTTCATGAATGTGAGCAGCCTTCAACTTCATCTATGATTTGTGTGTTGTACATGTTACAGTGGTAGCTACTGATATAGTTCTGGGTATGCGCTTGGCACAAGACAAGGAGATTTTTACAGTGAATTTTGTAAGTAGTATGGTTTGCCATAGCCATGGCTACCTGTAATTTATTGTCTTAGATTTAACAGTATTTTCTGTACAATTTGTTTTAGTGTTGTCCATATGTGACCTTTGGAGTTTATAGATCCATCAATTTTTGTGTGGTACATTTAATATACCATAGACCCTCCAACGTTGGTCTATAATTATACACTAGATACATTTAATACACCCCATCCTGTACTTAATAAAATCTTGACATTTCCTGACATTTAGAAATGATTTAAAATCAAAGTTAATGCAACTGGCAGAGGGATAAAGACTTTTCCAGAAACATTCTGATTTCCTTTATGTTTCTATACTGTTAACAAGAGGGTATACGTTCAAAAACTGTGTGAGTTGAATGAAAGTTACACATCTTTTTACAATTGTCATGAACATTACTAGCTACAGTACATGTGATTGTACCGTTCATTTTGGTTTTTTGGTTGATTTTTTTATGTTTTTTGTGCTTTTCATTCCAATGTTTAACTGGAAATGAACGCGATAATTAAATGTTAACGCAATGAAATAGATGGATATGAAGCAGATCTGAGTCGCAAAGTTGGGTGGATTTTTCTGCTAAATTGCGTCTTACCTACCAAAAAATCAGACATTTTCTAACTCCAACATTAATTACAGAGCCTTCACGACCCAAGAAATGTTCAGAGGTACCCCAATCCCGTCAAAATTAGTAAAAGTACAACACACATACTGCAGTATTTTGAAATGGGTAGTACGTTAACATCTCACTCCCGTTGTCATCGTGATCTCATCTATTTGAGTTTCCCCAGCAGGAATTGTAACATTTATTGTGCAGTTAAACAACGGAATTAAAAAAAAAAATGAAGAAAACAACAACCTCAAAATGAGGACAGTACCCGTACAATTATTGCCGCTGGAACATTACTAGAAATAATATTAGTATCTAAATCGATTTTATCTCTGTGATTGATGCTGCTGTACATACTTAACTATTTAAAATCCTGTCATAAATTTTTGACAATAAATTTTTAATGAAACAAGCATGTCAAATTTATGAATTACCATTTTGAATGTGTAATGCTCATGAATATTATGTACAGTGTGCACATACTACAGGAACTGAAGTAGACAGTGACAGGATGCCGTAGAAAGATACTTATCGCAACTGATTGTTGTCATTGATATCATCCAAGGATATCAGATCAATAAAAAGTTACATTTATTATAACATTTCTGCAGACATTTATTTGTATTTTACTACTGGAATCATCAATCATAAAACAGAATCCCATTCCGCGTGAGTGCAAGTGTGGCGTACTTGGGGTGCTTGCACGAGTGCTTGCAACTTTGTTCTCCGCACCTGTACTTTCTCAAGCATAGCAGAAAATACTGCGAGCACAAGTGCAAATACCTCTGAGTACCCACACTAGAACTCACACCGAATGAGGTTTAGTTATAAGAAACAGTAAATTTTCATAAAAATTATACTGTGCGATTGCACGCTTTTGTGTACAATGAACGATCATGCCTTCATTTGCATATCATTTGGGATGTAGGTATGTTGTTTTCGGTATACCACTAGCATATGTGCACACAACTGTTACCCTTTTATAGAAAACTGTCAGTGGTTATTATATCTCACTTTATAAGTCCTAGTAAGCTTTTCTCAATGATTCAAAACAATTTGCACGTGAAGGGATTTAGATAAAATTTAGGTCGATGGCAAAAATAACAGACTACGCTGCAATTTCTTGCCAGTTACTTTCCTAGGAATTTTAGTGGAAAAATTCTTTTGTTTTTAATAACCAGTATATATCCATCGATAGGTAGATTCACAGGTCTCTCTTGCAGGTTATTAATGTACCTACTTTTATAACTTTAACTCTTGCTATTAAAATTAGCTACATCGCAGGTAATAATTCTAGATAAAGTTAGTCTTCACAAAGTTCTGTTAACTTGTCCAGTCCTCAATATTAAGGCTAAAAATGTTCCAGCAAGTGCTTGAAAGTCATGCTCAGTATTAACTAGATGTTATTCCCCAATATTTTTCTTCGTTCATCCAAAGAAAATACGAGTGACCTAAGGGGCCTTTGTCACTATGAGTCGCGAGACAAGTATTTTCCTGCTGAATGAAGCACCAGTAATATCAAAGAAAAATCAGAGAAAGTACTGGCAATTTTGAACGTTTTGACTCATCATATTTCGAACACAGCAGAACCAGTGATGTAGACACACGTTTTCGTTACATAGACGCATGTTGTTGTGACATAGAGCAACCAGTGTATATATTCCATATTTTTTGTTCAACTTGGCTTGTGTATGGTTTAATGTACATTGTGTGTTTGGATAAATTCATCTCAGTTTTCTATATTACATGCATTATAATTCGGACTAGAATATAATTGTAACAATTTTATTATAAAATATTTTTACTGTGTGCAAAATTCAATAACTTGAATAAGTGTCACAGACAATGCATGGTGGTAAAGGGTCAGCCCAGTTTCTATTGAGGCCCTAAAATGCAATCGTGAAAGCTTGGCCGTATGTCTTTAAAGTAATGTATTTATTATGTATATTGTGTTTCTTTTTACTGTTACCTGTACATGCTGGTAGTACTCAGAAGTGGATGGAATATCCTACTGTTAATTGTTAATCTCCCTACAACTAGTCCTCAAGTGATCAATACCCCCATCCCTTCCCGGCACTCATAACACGTACCTGAACATCAGATAGGTTTCTATCATATGCTGTCGTGCACATGTTACATGTATAATTCTTATCATAGATTTTGAGGCAAGACATCCATACTCGTCTGTTGATGTATCATGTTATACATGTATACTATACAGACAATAATATGTATACTATACACATTTACGTTGAATTTAGTATCAAAATCGCAGTAAACTCTGTAAATGAATACACATACATGTATGTCATATGTGAATATCCTGATCTTGGTGAGTACTAATTGTGATGGTTGTACATGAGCACATAAGTGGTGGTAAAATTAATCATCCCGGTACAAGAGAAACTCCGACTGAGTTTTCTTCAGCTTGCCTACATTTGTACATAACTTTACGTTGTGTACCAATCTGATTAAAATTCGATGTATTGTACACTTCTTGATTTCTTTTTGGCTGTTTACTGTTGTTTGTTCTTTTGTGAGCACTCGTTACATACATCTGACACAACACCATAGGTGTTCCTTTACCAAATAAAGCACACGCTGAGTGAATTCGTCACTCAACAAATAAGAATGTGTAATATGCCAAAACATATTGACATATGGGTACAGTTCTTCAGAGCGCTCTGTTCAAAAAGAGCACAAGCACAGAGGGCAGATAACGATGTCATCGTTATTGTTTGGTGGTTCTGTTTCTTTCAATCTGTGTGTATATATTGTAAGACAGATTCTGATTGGCTACTCGTAAGTCCGAGATTGGGTCCTGGAATGCCTATGGTGTTGTGTGAGATGTATGTAACAAGCACTCACAGAAGAACAAATGACAGTAAACGTAACAGCCAAAAAGAAATCGTGAAGTGTACAATACACCAGATTTTAATCAGATTGATTGTGTACTAAATATATTTATTATACAGCTCGTTCCCCAGGAAGTCCGATGAGGGCTGTCCCTCATGGGCTCAGTTTCCTGTATACTAATTGATGATTGTTATCAAAATATTACATTAGGGTGAAATTTTACATGCAATTGTAAAAGTGTACATGTTAATTTCAATGTACCTGCCTTGAATAGTCTAAAACGAAATGTACTTGCCCTTCGGAGTGATCTAAATGAAATGTACTTGCCCTTCGGAGTGATCTAAAGGAAATGTACTTGCCCTTGAGTGATGATGGACTTATGATCTAAATGAGCACCTGTAGCAATTGACCCTGTCAAGCTGATGAAGGTATTTCAATACTTACATATACCTGTAAATTGTCGCCCAAATCTAATATTGTTACAGCAGTTTGGAAATGTCTCCATAAAGTACAATATAGAGTCTGCCCAAAGGCCAAGTAATATTATCAAGTACACTACAATATAATCAATCATGGACAAATTTACTCAAAACAATTAAGCTGAGTAGTCACCATGAAGGTGAACCATGCATTCTAATTAACAGGGTATGAGTAGAGACGCCTAGAAGGATCATTAGTATTGTACCTCTTATTTCTTTATCTCTGTGGGACTATACATATCTCTGTCTAGTTAATTAAAGTGGGTATTATAGCAAATTTTGCTGGGAGGAGGGGAAGAAGGCAGAATTTTAATATAGTTGGATTTTTTTTTCTTTTAATTTTTTTTGTGCTAGGAATTGCTCCCAGCGATTTTTCTGTAATGCAGACATATACACACAATCACACACACACTGCTACAGCGATCCAGTCAGGTTTGGGACTACGTGACAGGGCCATGTTGCACTCGCTATATCATGTTGCTGTGGAACTGTCAACTTCTTTGGATGGTGAGAAATCCCACAATTCAATAAGAAAGCAGCTATAAATGAAATGCAAATCAGGAGGAGTAAAAAAATTCAGACCTTGTAAAAAGATATTTAAATTCTACATTGTAAAAATGACGATTTATACCACAAAAATCTTATTCTGACAGCAAATACTAATCATAATAAAATGAAGACTGCAAAAAAACCTTAAGTATAATTACCGAATGACAACAATTTATGAACGTCAGACATGGATGACAACTTCAATCTAGTGTCATACTACATTTGTATTTATACTTTTAGTTGTCATATTGGATGGGGGGGGGCCTATTAAAATGAACAAATTTCATTTCTCTGAGGTTACACAGACTGTGACTGCCCCAATAAAATCAGTTTTGTTGTGTACGTACTGTTACGGTAGTATAACTACAATGTACCTTTAAACTGTCATCTTGGGATAGGGGGGAGGGGTCGATTAAAATGATCAATTTGTATTTTTTTCCCTGCTGTTGAACAACCTTCTGTGTCTGCCCCTAAATCAGTTTTGTTGCCTACATTTGTACATATGTCATTTATGATGCAAGGTGCAAAAATCTATTTCCGGGTTTATTTATCCTTAATACTAAAAGGTGATTATTTGGAACACTATTCTATCGCTGACATAAACCTCGTGTTATGTCTTTTCACAGATTGATTATGGAAAGATTAGAAAGAGTTCTAACTTGTTTAGTACGTTACTGACATTTTTATTTACAACACATGATTTCTCTTGAGACTCAGGCTGTTCCTTACAATGTTGTATATTTTACTATGGACAGTATATCATCTGCAATTTGCCCTAATATTGTGACAGGTGAAGGAATAGAAATACCTTAAAATGTATAATTTTTGTATGTTGATCATGAATGATTCAACACATACAGTGTACATGTACATACATAAATACACAATTTTTCTATTAACTCATAGAGTATGATCAGTGTACATGTCATGTATATAAATCACACACAGGTTACTATTCTATGAAAACACATACAATTATGTACATCATATAATATAATTTTAATAATTGAATAATAAGTATTATAATTAGATGGTATTCCACAATATATTTCTTTGTTCAGCCTAGGAATTCGGAATATACGCAAGTCTTAAATTTAGCTAAGTCATGGGTGATCTTACACACTTCATTGTTAGCACAGAACATCATCAGTCATTGACAATATTTCAAAAAAAGGAGATGAGTATACCTTGTACTAGACTGTAAGATACGTCGTGACGTTTCACCCTCATCAGCCTCCTCTCACAGGGGTTAGGGGTTGGCCGATGTGCAGTGTGAGGGTGTACCTTACAGATTAAACCGTGTACATTTTCACAAATGAAATGCCTGTTACGAGACAGAATTCTGGAAATAATGTTGTCTAATTGGTGTAAGCATACCAAAGATATTGAGTGTCATACTATCATACCTACATTTACTTGTATATTTTGGATAGTGACTCGGATATAATTGAAATAAATATGTTGTAATCAATACACATAATATGTACAGCAGCTGCCTGTATTCAGTATCATCATGTCAGTCCTTTCTTTTACATCAAGTCCAGGTTTGCGAGACAAATGTGGATGGAATACTGAACATTACATGATTTAAATTTACTTTCAAAAGCCAGAAAAAGTATACTACTATGGCAAGGAATTTCCTTTTATGTGTTTACTAACAATTCGTTTTTTGCATTAATTGATAGAAATATTACAAACAAGATTTCGTATTTGATTGTCACAGCTTTCTGCAAAGTGGAAGTACCAAAAAGTTGTTTTGTACCCGAACCTGGACAATAATTTTCCATATCACGCCCCAGCACACTTTGTCCAAATATGGCAAGTGGCGCACTCGTTGATATCCATTCACTCACTGATTTGGCTTTGTTAATTTCTTAATATTTCAATGTCAATTTATATGATTATTTGCTTCAAATTGTGTTTCCATACCACAACATGGGTTATATATGGAGGTGATAAAACTTTTATGGCCTGAATATGAGTTTTGCAGACCTCAGTAGTACGGCTTACTCCTAAATTCAGGCCCTTCCGCCATACAAACCTTGGTCCGCAAAAACCCATATGAAAGATTATTATTACTTATACATGTATAATGATATAATGTGATTTATTCATTACTTTTAGTCACTTGCCTGATAGTACAAACAAAGTGTGAAAATCATACGAAAACACAAGAGAGTATACGCCGACAGACAGACAGTAAATCACAATAATTCTACATACAACATTCAACATCTGCCATATATCTTGCCTCGTGTTTACCTGCATAGAATATAAATCTGGCCAGTTGTATTAACATTCAAGTTCTTCATCCGCATCATTTAGAGAAATTTCTGTTAAGTTTGCTTTCCTTCAAAGCATGTAGGTATGTATTTTTCATGCAAGTTTAATTGTCTACTTTAAAGCCAAGTCAGACGATGCAATTCAGTGTCTGAGCAATTTGTCACTGACAACAAGGCAAGCAACTATGACTGAATGTGTTCAGAGAGCAATTAATTGCTTGGCAAGTCACTAGATCAACTTGTTGCACATGCCTAGACATATAAAAGTTACAATATCAAGTCTTCTTGTAGCAGTAACTTAGAAGAAGAAAAAAGTTATAAAATTGCTACATGTATGCCAATAAAAATGAATGAAAACTTGTAAAAACAATATTGATTTTAATATTTGTATCAAAGTTACGAATAAAATGGTGTTCAAAAATTCATAAAACGTATATACTGGTGATAAGTATGAAAGAAAATACCAGCTGAAATAGAATATTTACACATGAGCACATGTCAAAGGTTACTGCTGTGACGCCATGGGTTGGTGACAAAGGGCAATTCATCAAACAATGGGAGAAGCAACTTGCAAAGAGTTGAAGAAAATTCAATATGTTAGGTCCTTGCAACACACCTGACAATGTCACAAGGTCCTGTAATTATGTATATGCACACAGCAATTCCTTGTAAACAACGAATTGATGAATGCGTTGCTTTCCCAGCTGCCTCATGTATTTTGGAAATAGAGAGAATTGTCATAAACTATGGGTTCTGGAGAGTCATTTGAAATTCTTGATTTTACATCACCTACAAATGTACAATTACTTGCAATTTCAGAGAAACATCAAGTTGATCTTGTGCCTTTATAGGGTATCCTTGCTATGAGACCAAATTCCTATACCCTTTAGTGTAAAACATGTCTCATGAATATTCAGTGTGCAACTTGAAGGCATTATTTCTGCTGACTCCCATAATGCAATAGCCCATAGCCAGTGTGCCCTCTAATGATAGCCAAATTTAGTTGAAACATTGAGTCAAAATGAGAAAAACTGGGATTTCTTGTGACTCACCACATAGTAAGAGATAGGGGAACACCATATTTTGGTGCGTCACTAGAAATTATGTGCAGCAGGAGTGTGTCAAATTGGCTTGGCGGGCACACTGCCCATAGCAAAGATACCCTGTAAAGGAATGATTCTCCAGAACCCATAGTTTATGAAAATGTCTTCATTTCCTGGAAAGGCATTTTCCTTTAAGGCATGCGCCCTACTGTAATAATACATGAACCTAAAATGATGAGTGATTGCAGTAACCATGGCAACAAGTCAGTAATTACAGAGATTACACTGTAACTTTATAGATGTTAAACCTTACAAGTAGCCTTATTGACAGGATTGCAACAAATGACAAATTTATATAATTTCTAGTTATTATTATATCTGAAGGTTTTTTTTACATGATTCCGGCAAGCAATTAGGAAAAGACAGATAACACACACACACACACACACACACACACACACACACACACACACACACACACACACACACGACCTTAGTTTTTTGGTTTAAGTCTGCAATGCTCTGCTACTCTGCTACTGTTAATATTGCATGGAGCACTGTTCTCCCCAGTGATACAACTATAGATAAAACACAACTCCAACCAGTATTGGTTATCAATCATACTAACAATCATAATAATCATATATAAAAAAAAAAAAATTGATATGAGTTCACCTGATTAGTCTTTGAATATGTACAGGAATAATGGCACCAGTCTATTAAGGTCATTATCACATTTAGTGCCTTCAGTATATATCCAAGATTATAATAACAAACAAATTCATACATTGTAAGTTGTAGTGACCTTGTGTACTCTCATCTCCTGTGAGACAACTTCTTATGTCCTACCGAGAGTAAGGAAGTTTACATATATATACCAGGAAGTAATCTTGTATGAATGTATCATATCTTGTACGAATCAGGATATATAGTGAATTTTGTATGGTGAATGTTCAATAAGTTTTTTTTATGAATTATTATAATATCTTGTGTAGACTTACAATTATATGAAGACTTAGTAAATTCTCATTGCTGTTTATATAAGGAACAAATCTGAAAATATATTGAAGTAATGACTATTGAATCCATCCTCCGTCTCACCATAGACACAAGGGTCTATGATCTCACGAAAACACTTAATTTGTAACAGAAGAAATACCTACCATATATTGATGTGTGTTTCCTGTGAAGTTTTGACATACATTTTGAAGAAAATAAGCACTGAATAATGAATTACATAGGTTTGATAATAGACATTCCTGCAGGATTATTATGTACTTAGGGTTTTATCAGTGGTCACTTGGACTCATATTTCCTTCAGTGTAAACGTGATTCTTGCATTTTCACCACAGAATATATAAAAATAAGCCCAGAATATATTCAAACAAAAAGATGTCAAGATAGTGTAATTATTAAAATTGTGTAAAAAAATATCAAAATACTTGAAATTTATTCACATACTGTAATTTACTCTAAGTTGTAACTTCTTACATTAAAATAGCAAATTATCTTTGATGGCTGCAGTCGGGTGTATTGAAAGTCGATAGCAATTTACATTTCAAAGTGTGCAATATCATAACCATTCTGTCTACAAATTTACAGATGAGATAGGAATTAATCTCCAGACTTGACAAGGTCAAACAAAGTTTATTCAGTATCAACAGATAGGTTACATTGATTAAGAAACACTGTTATTGTAAAAGTGTTACCGGAAGTATCAGTCCAGGAGTATAGATTATTTGTTGGTGACAGGTTTTTAAAAGCTTTTTAATGTATCATATGATTATGGCATTTGACATTCGAGGGTAAGGCAATCACAGTATGAATGTAGTAACGTAAGATATCTGTACAACAGATCTGATCGATCTTTGTATTCATGTTTCAGTTTTAAATGTTTTATAGTGTTCAAAATTAGATAATTTCAACCCTTATTGACTTAAATGGATCATGTAGTCGGTATGAGTTACTTCATGACAGTTTAATTGTAAATTCATATGACAGAAGTAGAAATAAATCATTGTGTTAATGTATTAAAAAAAAAAAACTAGTGTCATATGTTGGATGTGCATTCTCATATGCTGCACTCCATGTGTGCCCCTCAATGATAGCTAAATTCTGTTGTTGTGAGTCAAAATGATGAAAGCTATAAAGATTTCTTGTGAGTCACCACATAGTAAGAGATAAGGAAACACCAAATCTTGGTGCATCACTAGACATTGTGTACGTCAGTGGCATGTAAAATTGGCTTAGAGGGCACACTGCTGCACTCAAAGGAATACATTGCTGTTAGAAATATGACAGAAAACCAACAACTAACACCTTCAAGATATATCTATTCTCCAGAGCATTCTCACTGACTACTGCACCTCTGAACTCTACATCTTAGTGGAAATTGGTACGGCATATATTCAGAGATTGATTGATTGATTGATTGATTGATTGATTAATACAAAACATCACTTTACCACTTGTTTGGGACAATATTCTGAAGTCAAGCATGTGTATGGAATATATAAACATCATTACTTCCCTTTCTTGCAAAAGACTTGAGGACACTGAGCGACAATTTATTCAAGCATTTTGGTGAGATTCAAAGTTTTTAATTTATTTGTTACTATTCACCTGCCTAGATGAAATAATTTCTCATCTACACAGATAAAATAATACCATTGTAGAGAGTTCATGCACCAGGTGTACATGGAAATGACATATTAAAGAAACTTGTGAGTGGAAGTCATGGATGTATTCAACGGGATTCGACATCGACAAGTGTTATTTTGATTCCAGAAACCTTGTAACCAATTTACCAGGAAAGACCTTTTGGGGTAGATTTTGACACATTCATGTGTTGCCAGTATGGTTCATTATGGTGACCACAACTTCCAACTTGTGAATGAGTGGTTCCATAAATCATCAATGTTTGATGTACATTATATTCAAGGAACTACTTTATTAGTCCCCGCAGACGAAGTCCGGAACGGGGACTTATGGATTGGGTTCCGTCTGTCCGTGCTTGCGTCCGTCCGTCCGTCCATCCATCCGTGCGTCCGTCCGTCCGTCTGTCCGCAGCCGTTTCTTGGAGATGCCTGGACCGATTTTTTTCAAACTTGGTACAGGGGCAACATGCTATGGCATACATATGCACGTCAATTTGTTTTATGATACGATCCAATATGGCCACCTAGCAACCATTTTGTTTGCGAATTTTCCCTGTCTAAAGCCATAACTCAGACATGCTTTAACAGATCTCATTCAAAGTTGGCATTAGGACAGTGTTCTATGACATACATGTGTATATTCATTGTTGTCATGATACGATCCAATATGGCCGCCTAGCAGCCATTTTGTTTGTAAATTTTCATGTCCAAAGCCATAACTCAGACATGCTTGAACAGATCTCATTCAAAGTTGGTATTAGGACAGTGTTCTATGACATACATGTGCATATCCATTTTCTTTGTGATACGATCCAATATGGCTGCCTGGTAGCCATTTTGTTTGTGAATTTTCATGTCCAAAGCCATAACTCAGACATGCTTGAACAGATCTTATTCAAAGTTGGTATTAGGACAGTGTTCTATGACATACATGTGCATATCCATTTTCGTCGTGATACGATCCAATATGGCTGCCTGGCAGCCATTTTGTTTGTGAATTTTCCATGTCCAAAGCCATAACTCAGACATGCTTGAACAGATCTCATTCAAAGTTGGTATTAGGACAGTGTTCTATGACATACATGTGCATATCCATTTTCTTTGTGATACGATCCAATATGGCTGCCTGGTAGCCATTTTGTTTGTGAATTTTCATGTCCAAAGCCATAACTCAGACATGCTTGAACAGATCTTATTCAAAGTTGGTATTAGGACAGTGTTCTATGACATACATGTGCATATCCATTTTCGTCGTGATACGATCCAATATGGCTGCCTGGCAGCCATTTTGTTTGTGAATTTTCCATGTCCAAAGCCATAACTCAGACTCCATTTTCATCGTGATATGATCCCCCATACCCAACCAATCCTTTATTGTTGGAGGCATATTCCATGTCCAACAAGCACACACAACATATCTAAGTCTGTTTGTTTTAGGTTCACAAATGTTGTTGCTATGGAAAAACCAGGAAAATTAATCACGATTTGAAATGTTTTGACTCGTGTCTACAAAACCAGTGATATAGACACGTGTTGTGATGTACAAGAACGACCAGAGTATATATTCCAGATTTTCTGTTCAAAGACAGTAACTTGGCTCAGGCATGGTACTATATTTTGGGAGAATGGAGGTTTCATTGCATGTTGAAACCTTAAGTAGAAATTTATCAAATTGTACAGATATTAAATTAACTAGTGAAATTTAAATGTCTGATATTAAAGTCCAAACCAAATTACATCTACTCTTTGTTCAGTATTATATAATTTCTTCTGAGAGTTGTTTCGCTAGACTTTTTGTCTGGATTTCTGTATTCCCAACCTCTAATTCTAAAGTGACTGCCACAGAGACTATATTTACTTCCGAAACGACAAGAAAAGCAAATTATTGAAAGCAAAGCTGGTTAAATGTGACCTTTTTAGAGCTAATCAAATAAAACGTAATGACTAATGGAAATTTTTATAAGCAAATTAATTGAACCATGCCTCTAGCTCTTTCCTATTGAATAGTTTAACTCACAGTAGGTTAGGTTTAAAGAAAGTCAATTATATCAAGATAGTACCCTTTTAAAGACAGGCAAATTTTTCAGTGCAAAAAGTTATGCATACTAGATAATGTATTAGTAATGTCTAGGTACAGGTAGCAGTGTTTTTGTTAAGGGCGGTACATGTACAGTATTAGAGTAGGGTTAGTTAAAATCTATATCTACCTGAGTTCCCCAGTCATTTTTCCAAGGTACCCTGCCAATGTTTTTGTTAAGGGCAGTAAGAAGGTAAAATCTACCCGAGTTCCCCAGTCATTTTTCCAGGGTACCCTGCCAATGTTTTTGTTAAGGACAGTATTAAAGTACTGAGGTAAAAGCTACCAGGTAACCAGGATTCCCTACCTTGTTTTTCTTGACGTCAGTGAGAAGGTAAAATCTACCTTGTTTTTCTTGACGTCAGTAAGAAGGTAAAATCTACCTGAGTTCCCCATCTTACTGGTGTTCCCACCAAATTTATGGTATAATATATGGGGAAACTGTACCAGTATTATCAGATTTCCTCCTTTCTGTTACCAGGGTTCCGCAACCGTAGCAAAAACCCTTGAGGTAGCATATCACTTTTCATGCTCTGTTTAACTTTTCATGCATTAAGAAGGCCTTAGGAATTTTGAATGTCATTTGAAAAGTACTCAACGAGTGCTAGTTGTGACACGCTTTAGGCCAAATAAAAATAATTGTATGTTTCCTATAACCCGACTGATCCTAGTTTAAGCCGCCAACCGTAAACATGTTAAAAAAAAACATTTCAAACAAAGAGATGAGAAATTCTGTCTTCTCAACCTTCATGTACGTCTTCTTTCCCCAGTGATGTCTGTACATTTTCATTAAACTATCACAGAAGGGGTGACCTGACCAACATATCTTTTGGCTTTGGGTTGAAGCAATATTTTTCAAAAATAAAATTAAAAGATAAAATAATTTAAAAATAAAATCCCAACCTACCTATTCTGTTATCTGAGGTCATGTTATCAGAAAAACACTTTGTTTTCCACATTTAATATTGAAATAAAAATGTGAACTTTTCCGTCCATAAATTGGCAATACTTTTGAAAATGAAGCTGACTGAGCCCATTCTTATAAATGTTGCAGAGCAAATGTATTCACACTTTTAATATCATAATTCTACCAAATATTGTGTATTTGTTAATAGTGTATGAAATATTCCTTAAGTCCAATGACAGTGTTATCATTGCAATGTATCCAACACAATTTGCTTAAACGTAAAGCCATGCAATTTTTAGGTTGTATCTTGCATCATATAACTGACATATTATACCCGATAACTCATGGGAATTTCTATAAGGTGGCAAATTATCCCCATCCAGGTGAAGTGCATGTAAAAGAAAGACTTATAACATATAGACAGATAGTGACTGTGGCAGGATTAGAGTTAATTCAACTTCAGGTTTTAGTTCTTTCCTACAGAGAATCAAGTTATCCGGTAGGTTAGGTTGAAAGAAAGTAAGTTAATAGACTGTCGACAGTCACTCATGCCTTTTTTGCTATGTTTTATCTAAAACTAAAGTCGTTGCCTCGCTCTGATCCGGAGCAATACTATAACCGCATACTAATTAGCAACAGCGAGTGCCAAAAACGACACGACTGTCGACAGCAGTCTAGTAAATTAAGTAATCAATCATTTTAAATGTCAATATTTAATTAGTCCAGACTCTTTTATTTGAATAGTTGTTTTCTTTTGTATTAAAGTACAAAGCTGATTTCACTCGCATATTATTACTAATTGTGAATTCTTCATAATTTCAATATCTACCAACTAAGATGATTGAACAATAAATGCAGTTAAAGCAAAACACCCCGCTTTGATCATGTACATGTATGCTTGTTTTTCATCTGTAGTCAAACATTTTAATGCTAAAAAAACACAAAATGCCTTTGGTGTCATTTTAATGAGCAGGTTGTGTTGCTTTTAAAGTACAAATGTACTTCAGGATTGGTGAAATGTTCAAAATACTATCTATAGTGTTCCCCTGAGGTTTTTGTAGATTTAACAAGACTACATGTATGTGGCGCCAAGTGGCTGAAATACTCATCGAGTAGGTCTAAGAAACGAATGTGCATTGTATGCTTGTCCTAACGAAGGAAGTTTTTGTCTCTCATACATTTGAACCGATAGTTGAGAGGGAAGGTGCAAGAATGTAATAGTTTGATGTTTGTGTACCTCCTTCAAAGTCAAGTTTCTTCTTTTAAAACTTTTAAGTATGTATTTTTTCCACTTTTAATCTTTAAGTGCAACATTTTGCTGATTTCTGTTTATAGCTGATTTCACTTGAAAACTTATATTATATGAAAATCACAGATGGTTTAGAAAAACAAAACAAATAAAACAAAAGCTGACTTTGCCACGATGAATTTTCAGCATGAAAGTAGACAAGTTTACTGCATAGCAACAGGTTAGAAGAAGCCTTATGGGGGAATACAGATCCCTTCAATCAATGAATTGCGTGTTGCATGAAAGAGACCCAATGTAATATGAAACCTGCATATGCTTACATCTTTATTCAACGACCAGTCAGGATGGTAGTAGTTGTTATTTCTGCTAACAATTGTGTGTTGTGCTGCCACATTCTATGCTAAATATGGTGCTGAGATGCTGTGTTCAATAGGTTGCCACTTAGGCTATATATATACAGATGGTATGTGAATGTTTCACCAGATGGCTTGGATGAAAGAGTCTTGCATAAAGCTTACTTTTGTTGGGGTATTAAATTCAGCCCTGTATAATGACTTAAGGAGTCAGATTTACAGCAGGCATTGTTTGCTGTAAGTCCTTCTAGGAAACTTGTTCCCTCTTGGTTAGAAAACTTGATGTTAGTTGCATTTAATTCTGTTTAGAATAATCTAGATTACATTTTGTACATACATATACTGGAGTTTAGATTACATGTATGTCATATATGAAGACAATAGACAAGACAAACCATTGGAGTAGGACAGCAGTTAGCTGCAATAAATGTAGCGTTTGCTGTGATTTTGAGGGTTTTTTCATCTGTTTCTGTGCCTTTTACGTTCTGATGTTTAACCCGAATCAAACGCTACAATTCCTATAAGTTATAACGCCAAACACAAATAATTGGAAGCGATTCAGATCTGAATCGCAAAGTTGGGCGGATTTTTCTGCTAAATTACGCCTTACCTGGCAAAAATTCTGACATTTCCTAACGCCAACATTAATTACAGAGCCTTCAAGACCCAAGAAGTGTTCAGAGGTACCCCAATTCCGTCAAAATCTGCAAATGTAGCAACGCATGCAGCATTTTGAAACGTGCAGTACACTGACATCTCGCTCACGTTTTCAACATGAACTCGTCTATTTGCGTTTGTGTTACAGGAATTGTAGTGTTTGATTCGGGTGAAACATCGGAAAGTAAAAAGGCACACAAACTGACGAAAAAAGCCCTCAAAATCACAGCAAACGCTACAATTATTGCAGCTAGACAGCAGTATGTCCTCAATGAAAGATAAGTTGCTGGAATCAGATCTTGAGAACCAGCTATAACCAGCCATTATTAGTCATACAAAGTCTTTTATGTCTAAAACTAATTCAAAGCCAAATACTATCGCCAAAATGTAAAACGTACTTCAACATTGCAACTTTAATCTGAGAAGTTATCCTATTGTGCTAATTTGTGTGAAAATGTTGGTTTAAACTTAAGCAATTGACGAAAGTGATTATATGAGTCCTTGTGTTTTTGGAAGGGTTAATGTATTAATAGGTACTGAACACTGACCATACATATACAAAATGTGAGCTTTTTTGAGAAAACCGTACTAAACCAGATACATAGGCAACTCTTTGAAACTTATGCACTTAACCAATACTATCAGCCAGGGTAATATCCTGACTTGGTTTCCTATACTTAGTACCAAAATGACTACCCTGAGGACATTTTGTGACATAAAACATTGTCATGGAAACATGTGTCGTGGAGACTCTAGGGACCACATTATTTGTGAAATAAGTCAAAAGTAACTTCCTATCCTAAACAATATGATTATGAATATGAAATGACCAGAAAGTGTACAAAATGTACCTGTCCTGTAAGATTGAAACCTAATAGAAGTATTCATCAGTAGCTAATGTAGAAAAGGATAAACAATCCAATCTAAAACAGCCAACATTTATGCAGAGTTTCTGCTGGTTTCCAAAAAAAAATTCATTTTACATGCCTTCAGAGCAAATATTTCTGAATTATAATCTTATAATATCAAGTGATTTGATGATCTTTTAATACGAAATGAAGTACAATGTCATTTGGGGTTGAATTGACTCAGATGAACTTTTATTCAAGTCCCACATGCATTGGATACCTAATCTCTAGCTTTGTTTGACAGCTGTCTCCGTTGGCGATGTGGTTTCATTTGATTTAGATTGCAGGGGATTCGACAGACTGATAATAAAGGTAATGATATATGTATGCCTTCCAGCACGCAACAAAATATCACCATTATGGAGTATGTAGTTACGTGTACATGCATATGTCAAAGTCGATGATTTCAGGGCCTATACACAATTAGGATTTTTGAAGGTATTGATATGCATATTGATCAGTTTTCGGGAGAATTCAATCGACTGCTTCAAAAATATTATAAGTTTGTGTAAATTAGAAATCAGTATTCTTATTACTGAGCATTATTTTTACTGCGGTGCATAAACTAGGTTAATAACGAATTATTCATTTAAAAAAAAATCCTGTGGTGACAATATATTCAGCAAACAGACAATGGTTTTTCAGATACTGTAAATTCGTACCTATCCTAAGTATAGGTTGCTGCCTCAGAAATATCAATGTTAAACATATGAATAGAAATTCAGAATGATGTAATACATACATTGTAGTTAATTATCAAATGAGTTAATGATCAATTTTTCAAATTTTGAAAATATAGATTAGAATACATAAATAAAGATGTACAATATTAATAAAAGCGTCTCTCTGGAGAAAATTATGCTGATTGGAATATTAGTAGCAATATTCCTAATTCCTGTATTGAGTAAGGAATACTTTAATATATACAATATATACATAGAACATTTTTGTTAAGGGTTGTAAAGCAGGTAAAATCTACCAGAGTTCCCTAGTAATTTTACTTCAAACAAAATTATCATAGTCGACTGTAACTTTAAAACTTTTATCCCTTTCCCGCTTTCTGGTAGCGGGGTTCCCCAACCTCAGCAAAAACACTGATATATATGAGTTGAGATGAAGTAATTTTTATCTCATTCATAATGCTTCTCCAAACACGTACTGGCATGATGTCAATATTTAGATCCACAACTTAGCACATAGATATTGTTATTAACAATGTGACATATGGAGAGAGATTTTGTATGCAGATATCAAATTACAGTTAAATACAGCTGTTGTCCTTAGATTGTCATTTATGAAATATGATATGAGCATGATTAAGTTTATTAAATATTACCAAGTATCGAAGAACTGAAGCAACAACATTCAACTAGAAGAGGATTATTTTAATAGCCTAATTGATAGTTATTATTCAAAAAATTGTTTGCATTATAACTGCATTCCTTCACAAGAAATTTCCACAAAGGCAAATAGCATTCAAATAATTAATATGGCACAAACTGAGTTTATATGCATTTTTACTGAAGTGAAAATACATAAAACCACATGCTAGTATAATGTTAATGTTGATGCAAGTAACATTACGATTGTCTTCTGACATTGTTAGAACAGTTGACTGCCTAGTAGGGATTTCCTGGACATTTTTTTTATATGTATCATAAATTATGTCATTGACATTGGATCATTTATGAGTTATATCTTAATACCAGGTTTGAGTTCAGTGAATTGCAAGTGGTGGTTAAGTGTGCTTCAGTAAGTACAATAATGTGAGTACCTTTTATTATGCAGTAAAAACTATGCCTAAACATGTATAAACTCACATTGTGCCCTTTAACATGCACTAGTTCTTCATTCCTTTATACTAATATTACAAGAATAAAATAGAGGTAAACTTTTCAAAAAAATATTAATCTTCATTTTCTTAGTCTGGGGGCTCCCCAACATGATGCTTCTTTTCAAATTAACTGGTAACAAGAATTTAATGTATAAACCGTGTTTTATTTGAGCAGAAGAATACTATAATAGTAATCTCTCACAATTCACTCAGAATCTGTCAGATTATAAGTGGAAAAGGCCAAATATAGTAAAAAGGAAACATTTCTAATTAATTGTAATACCTGGTCTGGTAATATTACCAGTGAATAGACATCTGAAATGAAAAAAGAGCTGTGTTTGATTGTATTCTATATTGTAATCTTACAGTTTGAAGTTCGCAGAGTGAGGCAAATTAGATTTTCATCTTGAGGAATGAACTTTGCTGCCTTCACGTTTAAATGGGAAAATCTCTGACAATGACATAAAAAAGTAATATTCCAAGAAGAAATATAGTAATAAATGAATAGCACATAAAAAATTTTATGTCTTCTTCTTACGTGGGATTTGATGGTTTGGATGAAATGAATAATCGAAATTAGACCTCAGAATTCGAAGTATAGTCATTTTACCTATAAAACGTTTTTACATCGACACATTCCGAAATGTCAAATTAGTAGTCGTACAGCTATTTCCAGGCTGTCAATTGTATCGTGTACATGTATAGCAGTTGAATTGAAACGTTTTTGACCTATCAGCTAACATAGAAATAGATTGTACACCTCAAGTCAACAATGAAGCAAATTTGACATCTTTTTGTAATTATAGGAATCTAAAAATAAATGGTTAGTTTGCTACTTCCTGATGTTATACAAATTACAAGGCAAGTTTAATATACATTGTACCTTCCTGGCTGTGACTCTCTTGTGATTTAGGATATTGTGCCAGTTATTGCATGTCGTGAGATGCATGAATCTACAATTGTGCGTTGCCAATTTTGAAATCTATTCAAGACATCCTGTGTATAATGTTGCTAATCTCATGCAATACTCCCTCAAGGATCTGAGCGGGATCCATGTGATGGATAACTGATGTGTATGGTCCAGTAACTATTTCTTGTGCATATCAAGGTTTACGATGAACTTATTAACTGCCCTTGCCACTTTGACAGAGAAGCTGCTTCAAGCACAGAAAGATTATAACTGAGAACAACAACAGAGAAAGAAAGCATCATTTCACCATGTTGTTCATCTAAATTAGCTCATGAAAGTTATGGGTTTGCCCTTTCAACATAGAAATTAGTCTTTTTGATGCTGCTCAGAAGACATGAAAAAAAATATTTCCTCAACAACCCTTAAACTTAAAAAAAAAAGATGTGTTAAAGAATAATAGCCATGGTGTGTGTACTGTGACAGTGTACATGTAGTCATATGTACATGCCCCAGGATACATGTACATGTATGTGTCTTTTCAGATGGTGTTATGTCAAGAAATCGCTTCTCAACTTGAAAAAATGAAACATTTTAACCAAGAACAAAAACAGAATGGAAAACACGTCATTCAATTGTTTATTGAAATTGGTTCCATGAGACATAACAGATTTTCCAAATCTCCTCCAGGGAAGATATGTCAGGATAAAAGCTAGCCCTGAAAATGGTATTATACAGATGAAATAAATTGTACGCGTGTGTATTGAAGTGTATGCCAAATGAAATACCAAATGTCAGCTTGTAACTTAAAGTACATCATAATTATAAAAATGGCATGTCTCTACTAAAGGTTAAGCCACTCGGCATTATTTTACTTCAGGGCAACCTCAACTTCATTATTTTACTTCAGGGCAACCTCAAATGTAGGATTATGGATGCTTTGTTTTTATCTCAACATACAATGATACATGCTTCGTACTGTTTTAAACAAAGGTTTCACAGGTTGATATTTTAGAAAGCAATCCCATTCTAGGGTGATATGTTAGCACGAGGGGTGATAATTTTCATACAACCACACATTCTCTTGCAGTATAGCAGAAATCAATCTGATTAAAATCCGATGCAGTGTACATCTCACGATTTCTTTTTGGCTGTTACGTTTACTGGTATTTGTTCTTTTGTGAGCACTAGTGAATCATGATACCATACATGAGACTACATGTAATTAGTGTTCTGGATTAGAAATATTGAGTACATTGTCTATTGTAGGCGTCAAGGTAAGGAAATATGAAGTGAC
The DNA here is from genome assembly GCF_964340395.1 of Glandiceps talaboti. Classification (NCBI taxonomy): domain Eukaryota; kingdom Metazoa; phylum Hemichordata; class Enteropneusta; family Spengelidae; genus Glandiceps; species Glandiceps talaboti. The sequence continues at coordinate 14,966,158 of NC_135566.1, read as the reverse complement.
ATCTATTTCTACCTTACAATTTGGAACCATTATATTGAAATACTCAGTATTAGCTATTTTCTCCTGTCCACGTGAGTCAATTCTCATGTTTCACATGACCTTAAGTTTAACACATTCTTATATCCTCTCTTGAAATTTACAACTTGAGTGTAGATAAAGGGAGACATAAAGTCCAGGAAATACCTGTCATCCTACTGCTATTTGTGAATTTTAAGATGCCGTAAGCAAGGACAGACTAAGCCTCTTACTACTTCTAGTCTTCTTAGTTCCAAAATAACAAATCATGCAGTTCATCTTCAAGAATGTTGAGACCTTCATTTTCACAAAAATACTTGTTTTGTCCGATGTAGCGTTACCAACATGTCTTCCAGTCTCAATAACTAAAGTATGATTTGAGCAACAAAATTTAGCTAATGCTATTTTATACCTGGATATATGGATACTTTGTAAATATAATTCAGGTTCTAGTTGAGACTTAAATGTCACGTAAAACCTGAGTCTTGGGGACTCATTAATTGTATCATGCCACTCTTGTTGATAACAATCATATATCTTTGGTGAAATGTAGACATAAATAATTCAACATTACCAACCTGTTGCTCAAACCATGCATAACCAAATCCATACTTAGTCTCACTAATTTACCATTTGTTGACAATCAATTAAGAAGTCATGACTATGTACATGTAGACTTTATTAAAGGCAATGTTCATTGTATTATCAATGACTAATAGACAGGTGCATGCTTCAGCAGAGTATTGCTAGTATCACCCAATTCATGTTTTTGTTAGCATTCAAGGTCACTGACAAAGTGTATTCTTGACCTACACCATAGTAAAACTACAAATAATTACTTTGAAAAGAATTTTTTGATTAAAAGCTAATGTGAGCAAATTACAAGTGTAGTACAGAAAAATGTCAATTACTTTTCTTTTTTTTTGATAGTCCCGAGTCAATATGTTTCATGGGCTCTTCAATTCTAGCTGACTATTCCCTAGATGCTAATTGAGAAAGCCAATTTGTTAGTCAAACTGTAGTCTATATTTTTGTGCCATGATATCAGTTGTCACTTCAGTGTTTGCACAGCTAGCGATAGTGCTGAACAACAAGAGGCATCTGGTTGTGCAGCCTTCATCATAGGGCAGAACAAAAAGATGCCATCTTGGGCCTATAAAAAATAATTGTTTGGTTCCAGTTACCCGACCCCACTTAGCCTTTCACTGCCGACCCTAAACTTTTATTTTACATATTCAAGAAATACATGATAAAATCGCAAAAATTGTGAAGTCTCACGAAAAATAGTGGATGCGGAAACTGACCAACTTAAAAAGACAATATAAAACTGTTCTTCCAGTCTGTAATAACTGTACATCTAATCGGAAGAAATAAATAACACAGAGACAATTTGGAAAACAATGGAAAACCCGAACTAGACACTCACATGAAAAAAAAAGTATATAATAAAATAAGATAAAAAATCTACTTACTCCATCTATTCTAAAATTAAGCATAATCAGAACCACACAAATTGTTTTATTAGGTCTTACATTGGTTGCGCAGCCTCATAGAGCTGAACAACAAGATATAATATCTTACACTGCAGTAAAAAATTCCAACAGCTTGGTGGTATATATGTATCAAAATGTCTATGCACAGTATAGAAACTATACATGGTAGGCTTGATTTTCTGTGATCTTTCTCCGCCGAGAAAGAGAGAGGTCGTAGAAAGTCAAGCCTGCCAAGCTTAGTTTCTAAACTACGCAAGGCTTCAAACATGAGATGTTCACACAAGTCAGCACAGTCAAAAGTCTCGTTTTATTTTTAAATTTTAAAGACTTTTAATAGCAACATGCACTTGCAAACTCATGCATTACAATAGATTGTAGATGTAGCTTCCAATTTGACTCTCAAGTGAATAAAAATGTCTCGGGGAAAAACTTAATATAGAGGACTCCAGGATTTAAGCTGCAATTATAGAATGAACTTCAAGTCGCAATATAGCTGTAGTCTTTAGGTATTATATTACAAATTGTAATTTGTCACATCATTAGGCTTTCTAGAGGCTGAGTAGAATTGATGTAGATTTGAATTTTATGAACTATGTGTAATCGTATTAGGTAGTATTACAATCGAGGTACTCTCGAGAACTCTCAAGAACTCAGACAGTTGACATGAGCTCTTTATTAAGTTGTTCCTTTTGGAAAATGCAGTAAAGTGAGTGAATGAAACTTGTGGTTAATATCATCAATAAAGGCTGTGTTGTTAGAAATTGTTGATGGCTATATATCAGGAGATGTCCACTCAGTGTCTTGAACCATAGTTTAAAATTGACAAATTCTGAGTGGCAGTGATATATATATATTTGTTTTGATGATGTTATAAATAGAGGCTGTATTGTTTGAAATTGTTTATGGCCATTGATCAGGAAATATTTCTTTGTCTTTGAACCATAGAATAAATTCAGTATTTGTCTGGTGAATATCTAGAAACCTTCATTTTGAAGGGAGTTACATGTAATCGTAGTTACTGTTTTTCTGAGATTTCATTTCAAGTAATTGTATAGAAATACTCTGTAATTAAGACGTGTGTGTGTCCAAAGTGAGTATTATAGCTATTATAACTATATAATACTCATTTTGGACACACACTTGTATTTTATTTGGCAGTGTAGTCACCCAAAGCTGTTTTTCTGCTACATCCAATTTTCCTGATGCAGACCCTATGTGTACATGTAGGATTGAAACATCGTAAGTTTTGAATTAATAAAACCCGTTTTGGTACCCAGTTCTTGTCAGACACACTATAAAGATAACTTGAGAATCCTAAGCCTAGTATCATGAGTATCTAGTCGTTTGGTGATTTTGACGATCATTTCCCATCACAACTATCGTTTCCCATAATGGCCGTTTATTCAAACCTAAAATTAGACTACAATTTCTCACTGAGTGACATTCAACCCATCACAGATACTTTTATATCAATCATGAAATATGTCCCTTGGTGATTGGCTACTCCTGTCTACTGAGAAAGGTTCGTTAATATTCATAATGTCCCATTTAAATGTCCATCTATCTCCAAGTTGATTCTAATCATGTGGTGAGTCTATTGACATCAGCATTTTTGCAGTGGGTATTAAAAGTAAAAATACCCAATAATAAGAAATGTGGCCTTTCTGTAGCTTCATTACATGTAACATAAAGATGTAACATAAAGACAGCATTAGGGAAATGCTAGTTAGGAGACAATGTCAAAATCCCCACGGGATACAGAGGCTGCCAATCTTTTGAATTTATGAAAATTTCACCAAAACATACACATGTACTTGCATATCAATGTTTATTCAGATTCCAAAAATTATGTCAACACTTTCTTTGTTCCAAATTTTCACCTGAGCAGTCATAAATTTGTCAAACACTCAAGGTGTGATACTTAGTATAAATACAAAATGATGTAACTTCCACTGTAGTTTTCACATATTGAAATAACCATTACACATTTAACAACTTTCCAGATACTAATTTCTCAGTTAACGTAGTGATTTTCAAGACATTAGCACCTTCGAGATGGTATTTTGCGTCAATGCATCGCTGTATAATCAATAAAAAGCATTACAATTTTGCTTCAGCCAGGAAATCAAAGCAATTTATTTGTTCATTCATATACTAGTGTGCCATGAGATGTTATGAGAAATGAAATGGTGTGATCAAGGTCGTTCATTTGAGGAAACTGAGAGATGACAGGTCCTCAGCATTGTTATTCTGTATGTACATTTTGGCAGACTGTTTGTCGTGTGAGCTGTTAGTCTCGAACTATATGTATGGACTCGTTTTCCAAGAGCTCTACATTGCCACCATATAGTCAAATAGCTTTCTCAGCACAGCATTCTGTTCTTACCGCCGACAGCAATAGTTTAATACTAATGGAATTGTTATTCTGTATTGAAGTACATTTTGGCAGACAGTTTGTCATGTGAACTGTTAGGCTAGAACTATACGTGTGGACTCATTTTCTGCGATCTCTCTCTCTCTCTTTCTCTTGCTCTCCATGTATAGTCAAATGAAAATGAAAATGAAAATGAAAATCTAGCTAAATCACCTGCTGGGGAAAGGCTGAACAGTGCATGTCAGTAGTAATCCATCACACACAGACAGGCAGTTGCAATTGGTTACTTCCTTCATTTTACTACAAATTCAACCTCCAGTAAAGTAAATTATGTGATAAGGTCATCACGTTTATATCAATGCACCAATAGCATTAATGATTAAACTACTGCTTTTGGTAGTAAGAATGGAATGCTGTGCTAGCGAAAGCCATTTAACTATATGGTGGAGATAGAGATTGTTGAAAACAAATCTACACATATAGTTCTAGACCACTAAAAAACGCTTAAATTAGATTTATTTGATTTGATAAGTGATAACTTTCTGACTAGTAAATTCATCTCTACTTAAATTTTCAAGTTCTTATATTGTCAAGGCTACATTGGATTGGGCACAACAATATCAAATACCAGTCAAACAAAATGTTTATAAAATTTATAAAATTGGAAAAAAAACTATCCACTTTGGTGTTCATCAATTATTAAAATAACATGTGAAAGTACATTAACTGGTAGATTGAACTGGCACAAACAAAATGTGATACTAAAATATTTATCATTAATTTTTCATCCACCAGTACATTTTGTGTCCCTTTAATAAACTTTGCAGTATTATTGTACATTAACTGGTAGATTGAACTGGCACAAACAAAATGTGATACTAAAATATTTATCATTAATTTTTCATCCACCAGTACATTTTGTGTCCCTTTAATAAACTTTGCAGTATTATTGGTGACAATAATATTTTAATGTAAAATAATAAACACCAGATGATTTTTAATGGTTTGTACATATTAAAAGATTATAAATATATTTAAGATATAAGTAAATATAAAATAACCGTAATATATATTATAATGATACTCAGTATATACATGTATCCGATCCAAAGCATAAAGTTTTTAATGTAACATAAAGGGGCACAAGCTGAGTTTATACCTATTTGGGTGTAGTTTTTGCTGCATATTTAAAAAGTATTGTAGTCACTGAAGCACACTTAACCACCACTTGCAATTGGCTGAACTCAAAGCTAGTATTAAAATATAACTTATTATTATTATTATTATTATTATTATTATTATTATTAAACTTTATTGGCAGGATACACTCCCATATACATAAAAAAAAAAACATACATAGTACAACAAAATAGACATTAAAAACCATGAAAAGAATTGAAAATATTGACATTTCAAAAATACATTAAATTCCTATACATTAAAATCATCTTCAAGCGTAAACAAGAGTCGGAGGAGAATACTGCAGAAATTAACATATTAGAACGATTTTAAATGATCAGATGATGTAATTTATGGTACATATCAAAAAATATATAGGAACTCTCTTACTATGCAATCAAGTTTTTCAGCATATTAAAAGGTACACTCAGTATTCTACATACTGATGTATACACAATGTACTTAACACCACTTGCAATTGACTGAACTCAAACCTAATATTAAGATACAAATGTACAGGAACTCTCTACTGTTCAATCAACAGTTCTAACAATGTTAGAACAAAAATTGTAATGTCATAGAAGACATGCATTGACATTAATATTATACTGGAATGTGTTTTTTATTTAAGTATTTTCACTAGAGTAGTAAAGCTTATAAACTCGACTTGTGCCACTGTAATACTGTCAGAAAAAACGAAGATTAACACAAAAATAGACACAGTGCAAAATTGATGCATTATAAATGGTATAACTGTCTTGAAACGTAGCAACAAAACTTTCCACCAAGAACTCAATGATACATGGATGAAAAAAGAACTATTGAACTATGAAATCAGAAAATGTTGAAGTAGTAAGTTGTAAAAACAGTCCTTGATGTAATAGTTATTAAAGACAGCTGACGTTTCCAGCAAGGGTTCGTCGTCAATTTTGACATGGCTATGTCATTATTTCATATGAAATCAGAACATTACTCTCAGAAAGTAAATTATAATAGAGTGAATACTTAAAAACTAGTTTTACATGAATTGGTTGAACCCACCCCCAATAGCCCTTATTTGGAGTCATTTTACTGAATTTTACTCAGGTGTCCATGGTGATTTTATCATTGATGTCAAAAAAAAGCTCTTATCAAAGTCATTTTGTAGATGGAAAATCATCTGCAAACTAATATACCTACATCTTTATTCATCCAGCCTAAAGCACTAAAAACTCATTTTAGTGATGAGATGTGAAGATTGTACTGCAAATAGAAAAACAGAGAAAATTAAATGTCATGCAATGCTATCATCGCTATCATCGCTATCATTTTAGTGTACCATGATTCTACACATCACTTATTTATTGAGATAATGTATGTCTTTGAAATGGAATGAGAGGTTCTTTTCTTTTTTGCTTCAAGTCATGAAGACCACATACCGTATACAAATGTACATCTTTTTTATATGTTTTCCAATCTGAAACATTGAGTGGTTACGTTTTTAAGACGTTAACAACTTTGCGCTATAAAAGATTGACTTTCAATAGCTTGAAGCTAGTCAGTTGTATGTCATATTCTTAATTTCAATGTTTTCTCTGAAACAGATGCACGTATTTGCACTGCTTTGAATTCATATACCTAGGCTGAAGACGTTGATGTTTGTTCATTTCATGATATTAGTACATTTGTTTCTCTAGAGGTCAACAAACTTTGAAGCGTGAGCCATGCAATTTAGGTTTTCAACACAGGAAGCTTACAGCTTGCCCGGGGAGGGTGTTTATCAAGCTATTGTGTCATCTTTGCATTTCAATATTATCTCTGCAACAGCTACATGTGTAATTGCATGCTGAATGAATTCATATGTACATATACCTTGGCTGAAGACATTGACATTTGTTCATTTCATGATCTCACCAAATTAGAATCATTCGGAGACCACTGATTCTTGAGATATTTTTTTTTTACAAAATATTAATAATTTGTTCTCCTATACAACTAATGGTAGAAGCTCCCCTGTTTAAAATACAACATACTACCATATCAGGTCACACCATATTTTCCCGTTCATATAATAGATATTTTTTTAAATAATATAATTATATAGTGCACACATAAACTTGAAAGTAGCAGTTCAGCTTCATGCAATTGCTCATTCGAGTCATTGTAAACTATATCATGTTTTCACTGATTGATATCTCTAGCCTTGATATGGATGTCTGTACATGGTGTGTGTCACTGTAAAATAAGACAGGAATGAACTGTGTGAATACTTGTATGTACAACTTGTGATTCACTCTTCCTATGTATCTCTTTAAACTATTAAGTCATTCATAGTGTAACAGTTGTCGTTAATGCTGTATTGTAGCAATCCACACGTTATTTCAACTAATATTATTTATTGTAATCTTGATAATGAGATCCTGACAAATTTCCCTCAGCTTTTTGTCTCTGTCTGTCTGTCTGTCTGTCTGTCTGTTTGTTTGTTCTTGTCTATCTCATGTTTTATCTGTTCATGTCATCTTTGTCTATGTGATGTCTATCTCTAACTTGACTCAATTTCTCTCTCTCTCTCTCTCTCTCTCTCTCTCTCTCTCTCTCTCTCTCTCTCTCTCTCTCTCTCTCTCTCTCTCTCTCTCTCTCTCTCTCTCTCTCTCTCTCTCTCTCTCTCTCTCTCTCTCTCTCTCTCTCTCTCTCTCTCTCTCTCTCTCTCTCTCTCTCTCTCTCTCTCTCTCTCTCTCTCTCTCTCTCTCTCTCTCTCTCTCTCTCTCTCTCTCTCTCTCTCTCTCTCTCTCTCTCTCTCTCTCTCTCTCTCTCTCTCTCTCTCTCTCTCTCTCTCTCTCTCTCTCTCTCTCCCTCTGATAATAATAACTGATGTTCATATATATCAAATGAAACTAAATATACATAAACGTTCTTTATACTACCTCTACTCCCTGGCAAAAGTACAATCCATTACAGCCTCAATAAGTGCATATGATTAAAGTATTCATATACCTACCAGGTGCTCCAGTTATATATACAGCTGGGTGGGATATTTAAATTAATATTGAAGTATATAATTATAGTATCAGAGTTTGAGTGACTGGGTTCATTGATATAAATTGAAAGGTTTATAAAAACTAACATCCCATAGTGACTAGATAACGTGTCTTCCCTGACCTTTGACTTTTGACCTACAACTGTAATTACATATCCTCAGCTGTATTGTGAGAATGCTGATTTGATAATTGAATAAGTGAGATATGACCTAGGGGTTAAGTGTTGATAGAGATACAGTCCAAAGTGACAGCTTGTCACTTGTCATGATATGACGTCAAGATAAAACATTTTTTCAGAACTACAAAAAGATGATTGCTATGGCCCTCATAGTGACCAATGTTGGGATCCCAAATAGCGTATTAATGATAATAAATTATGTAATTTTTTTGTAATCAACGCTGCTTAAAACACAATTTTTTATCCCAGACACAGATCTCGATATGCCTATAATGACTCTCTACACTCCTCAACTTTTAATACAATTCCTGCTGTCTCAATCCTTCACATAGCAGCCTCTGTCCTACCAGGTACATATTTATACAGCTCGGTTGGCAGGAGCACAAATAGTGGTTCAAATCTTGCCATTCAGAAACAAATGACAGAAGTAAGGCTTAAACTAGCAATTTGCAGATTCCAAGCTATCTTGGGTCTAGTATGCAATTATCAGGCAGGAATCCACTTTACAACTGCTTCCCCCCCCCCCTTCCCCCTTCCTCATGTATTGCCATAAATACCCACCATTACAATGATATGGACCCAAAATCTTCATTGCCAGAAACCAATTATATTTTATTGAACCCCAAATGCATGATAACGTTACCTTGAATTTGAACTCTAGATAACAGTACATTTTAACCCCAAATGCATAACAATTGCTTCATTAACCCAAATAATAATTACTCCAACTCAGTTGAGAATCTCCAAGATCACAAAGTTTAATTGCTGGATGTCCACAAATCATGTCACATGTACATGTATTGAAGTACAACATGATTGGCTCCATCAATGACGTAATCATAGCTCCTTTTACTTAATAACGCGATCATTTAGATTTCCATGGAGGTATAAAGACGGCTATTTATAGTTACTAAATATAATTACACTGTACTTGGGTGTAGTAAAGAAAAAAAGTACCCCCACAGATCACTGTCAAAATCGAAAATATAAAATGTTCATTTCGAGAGAATCCATTACTGTATTTTATTAATAGATACAGTGAATGGTTCCCGTGAGATTGGATAAATCCCAAGTGGTATTATAGAGACTCTACTATCGTGATGAAGCAGTCATCTTCAATTTTCTGCTGATCAGTTTCATTATTGAGGTTATGAACTCAGCTGAGGTCTTATCAAAACTGGTCAGACATTGCAATAAAGGTTTCAGTGATATGTCCACAGAGAGAGAGTGACATTATGTTTGGATGTTGTTATAAAAGTATGTGAAAAAATTGTTGACGACAATTTAGCATTATATGATTTCGGGAATTTGTTTAATTTTGTGTGCTTGATTTGTAGTTGATCATTTAGGTGTATCTTTTAAGTATTTATAAAGAAAAAAAGACAAAAAAAGTCCACTAGATTGTTTAATGTGCCCTTCTGCTGGCTGTGTTTTCGTCGATGGTAGTTAGTAATAGCTAATATCTTTCTATGCCCTAAAGTATATTTGGGTTCTGTACCTGTGTTTTGCTAATTGCAGGTGGTAGGTAGGGAAATACGTTATATGCGTTCTTAAGGTTATTTCACATACCTAGGTTTTCCACCAAAATCCTGGTACAAGGTAACTGTCATAAAGGCCCATGGTTCAGTACCAGGTTTTTGCATCAGGTGTTAGCTTTGAAACCATATAAAGATCCAATAGAATCATTCTCATGTTCTGGACCAACGTTTTTATAGTTCTGTCAGACAACTGGTTCTGTTGCCCAAATTGTAATCCTAAACTGACATAGGTCTTTATTTTGGAAATCTATACAACTATTGCTAGATTTCCCTCCTCTGTTTAATACCAAGATTCACAAAACTGAGCAAAAAAACACTGGGAGATGTCCTAATCGTAAACATTTTTTAGGACATCACCAGAACATAACCGCATCCACGCCAGCATTAAACCATTCTAACTCTACACTTTCAGTGAGAATATTAAGAAGGCTTTGCACACTATTACTAGTAATCATGATTTATACACCATCCCAGAGGAAAAGTCACACATTTGCCCCGTTTTTTAAAGACAGGTAAATTACAGATACTGACACAGTTTATAAATTATTAATCATCAGTACGTGTCTCACGTCACACTGATCAGACGTCTGCAATTGTTCTGTTGCCATGGAGTCTTGACGAAGCTATTTCCGTAGATATGTCTCAACATGTCAGGTCCATTATATCAACAATGTATCTATATTGTTAAAAAACTATAATTTGATAAATTGAAGGCATATGATACAATTTTGCATCATTAGCTTTATGATTAATATATAAATGGAAGGTGTAGTTGCCTTTTGAATGTTAATAATATTAAACTGAATGTAATTGGTTAGTACAATATATAATTGTATTCCTACTAATGGCTAATATGTGTAATGCCATGCATAAAAAACAACAATTTTTTCTGTAAATAAAATCTAACATTTACAAATCCTGTTTCAGCAGGTTATTTCATGTAGGTACATGTTATTGTTCTAATATTGACAAGAGTAAAATACCCACCGCACCATTTCTTCTGATCTCAAAGGAATAATTGTTATATTTTATCAATATTGATCTTTATTTCTTTCTAGCTGTAGGAGTACATCCTATTTTTGTTTATTCTATTCCACCTTTGTGCTTTTGTTAAGTTGAAACTGTCAACAACACCTTTGATATTTGTGTGTGGTAACAAAAAACCTGAGTTGCTTACTTTAATAGAGCATACGTTTTCCAGCTACATGCATTCACTGCCAGATGGAATGAAATCATTGTTGCATGACCACCTCTAGAGGGCAGCATAACTAATTAAACTCGCAGGAGCTTTGTGACAAAGTTTTCCTTTTTGTGAGAATTAGGTCGTTTTATGTTGACTATGGGAAAAGTGTGTGCAAAACTCTGAATAATGTTGATGTGTTTCAAGTATTGGCATTTTACATAAAAAATCTGTTATTGGAGTTGATAAAACTGCCAAGCTATCACAGTCAGATAAGATACAAAACAACAAAAATGCAAGTATGACATTCTTGTTACTGCATAGCACCGACAACCTATTTAAAGTATAGTATTTTCTTGTACACACAGATAAATGTGAAGTCTATATATAAACACAGAAACCACAGTTGTATCAATGATTACACTTGTATGTATTAGTTGACTTTTTGTATACATGTTATGTAGTCTGATAATGTTGACAGGGTTACTTGGTCTAAAATGTGGTCCATTGCTCAAACCATAATTGCTATTAATTGCCCCAAAATGTTGCCTCCTAAGGAAAATGTATTTAGGTCTAAACTTTTGTCTTTTAAAAACCTGTAATGGTCTAAAATGGGGGATTATTGGTTTTTGGTCAAAGTGGGTCTTAAAATGGGACCTGGGGTTTCCAGCACTGGCCACACACCCCTAACAGATAAGAACAGTTGTATGGCCACTTTTCATAGTAGTGCATGTTCACAAACAAATTTCCAGTTCTCCTGGCATTTCATGTATACATAAAGCGGCCATGAAACTGTTTTTGTCAAACCATGGTGTGTAATACAAGTCTCTATTCTTCCAACACGCTGAGCGAAGTGTTATTAATCCAATTCAGTTGTTTGCTTTCCCTGTTTGTAACTGGTGCTGTCCAGCCACAGTCTGATGTCGCCAGTTGTATATTACCTTACATTGCCATCTACATTAACATCGTACTTGCACTACACCAGAGGATATGAATACTTCCTTCCTATAAATATTTCAACTCATCTGAGGCTATTGATAAGTTTATAATTAATTTCTGTAACATTGCCACACACAACCTCCAGCAATAACTTCTATACAGTCCATACAACGCTTGACAAATACATGACAAGACGACAGGAAATTGGTTTTCAAAACTTGGTAGTCTAATTTCCTATGACATCTGTTCTTAGACAATAATTCCTTCATTTCCATTCAAATTTAGATGTATCTTCTCTGTATTGATCCAACTCCCACATTCTTGTCGTCACACATAAAGTCTTACAAACGCAGAAGATAACTTGGCAAGTTGCCATGATTCATACTTTACTCTCGTATGTTTATATCATGTGTATCATGTATCTTTCATCAGTCTGTATTGTTCCAGTCTACTCACGTACTGTTTTGCTGATTTTGTTCAGTGACTTGAATTGATGATCGCAAATTTCAAATTCAACACATAAAAAACAAAAAACATGAATTTTTGATAAATTCCTTAAATTTTGTATTTCATATTTTTAAACTTCGCTCTTGTGTTGACATTCTAATTACTGTACTCCCTCCCTCAGGATAGTTTTCTTGACTTTTATTACAGTTTGTTAATATTTCTCGTTATATTCTAGTAGTAACTTAAAACAGCATTTGATGTTAGAAGGTAGATTATTAAGGGAACAACTTGTAAAAGGGATTATTCCAACATGTGATAAACACTTTATGGAAAGAGATTTACTAGTATGATTCCCCGGACTACTTAATACTCTTGCCTGCAGCTCGTGGGATTATAAATGAATAGAGTAATCCTATGCAATCAACATATCGCCCTACTACATGTACACTCGTGCAGATTAAGTCAGAAAATAATCGCTAGACTAATACTTCAATATGTAACCATCAAATTGTTGTCATGGTATTATACTATTTCTGCAGTTTCTCAGTAAATCGTTTCTAGAATTAAAACAAAAAATTGACAACTATTGATTCTAGAAATATAGACATATTCCTGAATTCTACAACAATTAGACCTTATCGCGTTATTGCCCAATATTTTTTCTTCCTCCAGCCAAGGAAAATATGAGTGACCTAAGGGGCCTTTGTCACTACAAGTTGATAGATGGACGGGTAGTGACAACCCTTAGGTCACAAGTATTTTCCTGCTGAATGAAGAAAAATTATTGGAGTGTAACATAATTATACCAGCGCCAGTATTATCAAAGAAAAATCAGGAAAAGTAATGATAATTTGAACGTTTTAGCTCATTTCGAACACAGCAGAATCAGTGACATAGACATGCATTGTTGTGACACTGACCGACCAGAGTATACTAGTATATTCCGTATTTTTTGTTTAACGCAGCTCCTGTATGGTATAATATGTACATCTTGGTATATTTTCTCAAACCTATCTTTTCTTTTCTTGCCTTACAGAGTTGAGAGATCTACAGATCAAGTAGTAAAACCAGTCAATCTTGATGCTCTTACAAACTGGGTTGGGCATATACCGCAAGACGTGGTCGACGACATGGCATACATTGCCCCGATGCTGTCACGTCTGGGCTATGATCCCAGAGCTAACCCGCCCAAATATGGTACTCCAGATCAGTTTGTTATAGACAACACAAACCGTGCCAAAGCAAACCAGGGATTTTTTGTTGGCAAAGTGGACAAAGTTGCTCAAGAAACCTACATTAAGGATTACATAGAAGATCCAGGTTTCCCCAAAAAAATGCAGGATCATAAAATTCGTGTTCCAGATGAAAAAGATCCCAGGCTACCACCAAGATTTAGAAGAGATATCCTACCCAAGTATTGATAGAAATTTGTTCCCTACAAAGAAAAATGTTCGGTTTTTCTCCCATTAAGTGAATCTAGACAACATAAACTTCACTCTACTATTAGTAATAGTAGAGTAGTATTATAGTATTAATAGTAGTATTACTGAACATTTTTTTTACAGGGCCATCTCATGAACAAATACCCCAAATATCTAACAACCCAAGTAACCAAGTATCCTATAAAGCCAGTATCCGGAGTAACCCACAAATCTAATACCCTTTACAGTGCCCTAGAAACCCACTCCCCAATAAACCCACTTCCAAAGTACCAAAAAACCAGCACCCAAGAGCACACCCATAACCCATGTTAACACTGTACGCCCACACCACCCCCCACCCCTCCAATATTTGTAATAGAACATGTGAAGTTTATGTTGACTGGTTCAGCATCATTAAAGGGAGTGGGAGGGTTGAAAGATGTAATTATATTTTGGTGCATACACATACCTTTTATCCGTCTACATTCAAGTTTTTAAATATTTCTTCTAAATAACCAAATAAGAGCTGCAGTTTTTGTCTTGTCTACAGACAACTAGTTTTTGTTGAAAACACAATTGTAAGCATTGAAAATCTTTTATTTTTGAAAAGTACTCTTCATTTTAGATTTTTGGAGAATATCAAATCTCCATGGATACAAGTGACCCTTCATGTATTAATCCCAAATTGATTTCAGTGAATTCCAGGACGAAATTTTGTTTTGTTTTCTGAAAAATTGTAACTGTGGTTTGCTAGCATGCACTGGCTGCAACTGGAGGATTAATCAAACAACCAACAATATACTCACTGAAAATAGTTAAAGTACCAATAATTAGACATTGTACATGTTGATTTAGGGGTCAGTTTTATCTCATAGTAATACAGTAACAGGTTGAAATCATGATCACGTTGGGGGCGCTGTTTTTAGGGTGTGACCCTAAAAAATCATTTGATAGGATTTATTCCATATTATGTGTACAACTACGCACACAAGTTTATCTATATATGATTCAATACACCTCATGGTGTACAATGTTGAAGAAATAAGTCATTAAAGTAGTTTCAAAAATTATTCCACTTGTAGCTAGTGCCGCTTTAAAGTGGCCATATGGATGAGAATTTGGTATTTATTTTGGATTTTTATTCGATAAAACAAATTCACTATGTTTTTCTACTTGAAAAAATAATGCGAAAGAGCATATACCAAGTTCATGTTCATAACTCAATATATTGCAAAAAGATGGAAAAAGTGTAAAAAGTTTGTTATTGTACGTACAATAACAAACATTTTATACATTGTTTAATGTTTTGCAGTTTATTGAGTTATGAACATAGACTTAGTATATGTTATTTCACATTATTTTTTCAAGTAGAAAAACATAGTGAAGCTGTTTTATCAAATAAAATTCCAAAATAAATACCAAATTCTCATCCATATGGCCACTTTAAGCATAATAAATACATACTTTTTTTTTTTAAAGTTTCTCCATGAACCACAGTAGCTGGCAGACTTTCAGAAAATTTGACATTCAGTTTTATTTTAAAACATAATATTACATATGTACCAGTGTGTGCACACACTAGTGGTATTTGCACTACAGTGCAATACTGAAAACATTATTGCATGCAAATGAAGACACGATCGTTCATTCTACACAAAAGTGTATGATCAGTCATTTTTTTTACAGAAATTTGTCATTTTGTGTGAACGTAAATGTAATGATAACAAAGCCTTGTTGCGTGAGTGCCCGTGTGGGTACTCAGCGGTATTTGCACGAGTGCTTGCAGTGTTTTCTGCTGCACTTTCAGTCGCTGAGCTCATGACAGTACTGCCGCAGAGAACACTGCAAGCACTCAAATACCCATACGCCATACTTGCACGTCATGGGTCTCTATCATAGTACACTCTCTACTTGACAGTTTAAGCTACATCTAGGTGAGAAAAAAAAAGACAAGTGAAGATTTGCTAAAGAAATTTTTCCACATGTGCCTCCTGACAACGATGGAAATTTTGAGAGTTTGCATAAAAGTATTCTTGCTACATCAAATTAATACATGTACAAAATTTACAGTAATAATAGCAGCTGTTTTAGGAATCATTCACAAGAAACCATCAATTAAATACTTTGTTTGCCGTCCTTGAATTTCCTCAAAACCTACCAGGCAGACTAGACATGGGGGAAAAAACATCCTGTAATATTCACTTTTCTATTGGTTCATTTTCTCCTTTGCTCACCTATATCTGGCGACATATATTAATTAATGTCAAAATCAAAGTTTGATTGCCTTAAACAACTATTTAGAAGTAGGGCCTATATGTAGATATTCTGAAGATATTTGTAAGGTCTCTCCGAATACCGTGTTATGCCCTTCCATGGAAATTTGAGCAAAACAAAATGGTGGGTTTTTTTCTAACTGTACAAAAAAAAACCTACCTGCACACGGACGGACAAGTGGAATTTAATTGATGGCGTCTGATCACAATATATAGAAACAATCTTGTATTCATTCTAAGAGATTATTTCTGTTATCATAAAGTTGAGGTAAGTACTGAAGAACAGTAATTTCATGTGCAGATTTGGTAAAAATGTACTTAATTACTGTGGTGAGTCAATGCACATAGTACTTATACCATCACCAGAGGGCACTGTTCATATAATATCTTCAAGCTCACAGTTCACATTCAAAAGTTAATGTACACAACCACCAATTTAGCACAGAGGAATATCTTGCCTTCTTTATAGCTTTTGTGGATGTTTTAGATAAATTTATAAGATTTTATTCAGTGAATACAATTCATGAATTTTCATTCTGTACTTTTCTTCTTTGTATTTATTTATTTTTCCATGTCATCATGTGGAAACAGTCTAGTGTGCGTGTTTTTCTTTTTTACAGCACCTTTAACAGTACTGTTGTCTATAAAATGCCAAAAAAAATTACTTTTCCTTGTACAGTATGCATTTGTTACCAAATTAAAGCTGCCCAGAGTAGAATTTTTAGAAAGACGAAATCCGCTACAATTTCATGTGTATTCTTTGGAAATGGTGCAAAATAAATAAAATTTGTGTTTTTCTTTTAAATGGGTGCAATTTGCAGTGAAGAATTCCTATATGGTTAAATTGCTGGATGAGAACATACACCACTGCTGACAAAATACGTAATCATTTTAAGCATGTAAATAACTATCTGTACTATTACTGTATATTACAGAAAAAAAGTGCAGTTTTTGTTGTGTTTAACTAAAAACCTTTAGAGTTTTGAATAATTCTGTCAATGAAATGTTTACTGTTTTTTTTTGACATCACATATATATATATATATATATATATATATATATATATATATATATATATATATATGTGATGTCAAAAAAAACAGTAAACATTTCATTGACAGATTTATATTTCATTGACTTGTTTATGACAGATATATATATATACATGTATATATATAAATTGAAAACGCATACAGGAAGTGGACTTTTACTTTGAGTTGTGATTTGCAGAATAGGTAGAAGTCAAGGTCATCAAACGATAAAAGGTATCTTCAATGATCAAAGGACATGTATGAAGTTGGTCTCAGATTCAGATTCAGCTTCAGATTCAACTTCATAGTTTCAGATATGAAACATCCAACAAAATCAGTCAAACAAGAAATAAATACCATTGAGACTACAGGAAATGGTCCCGCTTCCCACCCACTTGACAGGGGGAGAGGGAAACTCTTAGATTGCACAATTTTTATTTGGGAAAAAAATTACCTGAAATAAATCTATTAAAGCTTGTCACCAAGACATTTGTAGTAGGTCAAAGTTCAACTGATGTGTTTGTTGGTAGGCACTAGTTCCAATGATGTATCAGTAACCTGGCCATGTAGAAAGATTTTAATCATATTATTAAAAGTCTGTAGAAGTAACATTTTAAGCAGGACTGTTTCCTGTATTTTTCAAAGGTATTTTTTTCTTGTTAGACGGCTTTTTGTTGGGTGTCATCATGATTTTTCCGATACGCGACTATATGAGGCTGAATCTGAGACCAGTCTCTTATTGTCTCCTAATCTGATTCTGAGACCAATCTTATTAAAATCTGATGTAGTGTACATGACGCCATTTCTTTTTGGCTCTTACGTTTACTGTCGTGTGTTCTTCTTTGAGGTTTTTCCCCAACTCACTCTCGTAGTTACAATTAGCCAACCAGAATCCATCTTACAATATAGCCCTCAACGTTTGAAATTGAAAGAAAGAGAATGACCAAACAATAACAATAATGTCATTGTCTGTGCTCATGCTCTTTTCGAATAGAGTGCTCGGAAGTACTGTATCCGTATGTTTCAGCGCATTACGCGTTTTCATTGGTTGAGTGAATTCACCCATCACTCTCATGTGGCTAGGGAAAACCTATGGTATTGTGTCAGATGTATGTAACGGGTGCTCACAAAAGAACAAACGACAGTAAACGTAACAGCCAAAAAGAAATCATAATGTGTACACTACATCAGATTTTAGACATTGATTCTGAAACCAACTTAAAGCATGCAATCAATATTATTAAACATCATAATACTCAAAACCATTTTTAAAAATTATCTGTTGATGAAAAAAAAATGCCTTTTAGTTTCTGATTCAGTGTTTGAAACAACCAAAAATTGTAAAAACTCTAAGCAAAAAAAAAATTCTTTTAGATTTTTTCTGATGCATAATATTTGAAACATAAAAACTAAAAAATCATAAAAACATTTCTCATGGCTAAAAAAAACCCTTCATACTTTTAAGTTTTTACTACACAATGTTTGAAATCGTCTGTTTACCTTGTACAACAACAAAAAATATCCATTTATACCAGTATCAATCAAACGCAACCTATACACACATATTACATAGAGAATTTACCTTATATTTGAGTTCATTCCCTTGTTCTACACCGACCTGTCAAATATTATATATATACAAATTACAACCCCCGATATCAACAAATTTTGAAGAATTTGAGTGTTCACATTTCCCGAGAAAAATGAACACCATTAATTTGTGATGTTAAAGCAGTTGTTATATACACATTTTACTGTGTACAAATTTGTTCTTTTATCTGAAAATTGTACATTTCACTATTTGTACATTTCATCTGTGTATGTAATGAACATACCTCTTATTGCATGGAGGATCAGGAAGTGATTTGTTCAGGGTAAAATCATTGACGATTGAGAGCAGGCATAAAAACTTCAGCATTTTTCATGAAGCCATCTTTTCTTGTGTGCAGAGTCTGCTATATATACAGATGCCATTCCTTGGTTATTTATGAAGCCTGTATAGAAGCATTGTTTGGAAAAATACACTAAAAAAGAACATTGGAATTCATTTTATGCGTATTTTTGGAAAAATAAAGACAAATATTATCCATGATGTCCCACTTGTCATTTTATTTGACAATCGGTTTTAAAAGATTGTATTGATATTGTTCTATCTTTTACTCGAATATATCTTGTATGCCATATTACAAGGATATGTGTAATTATGAGAAAGACCATGATGTGATGTGATGTGATGTGGTGTGGTGTGATGTGGCGTTGGGTGATGTGCTTTGATGTCACACAAAGTTCATCTTTTAAAATGGCCATGGTGTAATGCAATGTGGTGTGGTGTTATGTGATTTGATGTAATGCAATGCAATGTGGTGTGGTGTGGTGTGGTGTTGTGTTACGTGGCACAATGTGATGTGATGTATGTATATGATGTATGTATTAATACATAAAGTTCATCATTTAAAATGGCCATGGTGTAAACAATAAATTCAACAGAAGGAAATGGTATCACTGTAAAAACCAGTGTTGCCATGGTAACAATAGGTTTTCCACGAGTATGGCAACAGTAGAATACCTGCCAATACTTTCTATCATGGGAACAATACAACATTTGTTCCATCACTAACAAGACAGTCGAGCCTTATACTATTATAAAAATAGACATTGTCTAAACAAAAGCACTGGGCACTTGCCCATGTGAGGGCGCTAACCCGAGTATACATATCTGGTTTTCATTCCATCTTTGGGTCTCTTCTAGTTCAACGTTGATAATGACTGAATGTCAACCGTCTTCAGTTTGTCTACATCTCTCTGTGACTTCACAAACTTTGACCACATGGAATTAAGACCGGTTAGGAAAATATCAGACCCTGAAAAGAGTAAAATATACTGTGTGTACAATACTCAGCCACTCAATACATTTACCAATCTTTCAATAGATGTATGATTTCAACAAAACAAAAATCATTCTTTGAAGATTCGTTTAAATTTGGACTTGTTAGTGGCACATTAATAATGCTGCCTGTTCACTGGGCTTTTGAGATGCATCACATCATTAGTTGTTGTACCGCCCTGTTGATATATACGAGGGCTTGGAGGTACGACAGCTAACAATGTCTGTCAACAGTGCAGTGAACAGGCTAGTCATAAGAATATGGAAGATAAGACCTGATGTTGTGGTAGCATTGTTACGGCGGCTTTGTAAGTTCTGAAATTATCCAACAATGCAGTTACTTACTATAGCATATTTCATGTTCCAATAGTGATTGTCCATAAAAGTCATTCTCAAATTGGAAGGATTCTGAGATCTCTTTGAAGGTACTGTCTTCAGAACAGTAAATCTTGATGGCTGGTAGTTTTTCTGTGAGATACTCCATCGTTATTTTCTGTCAAATAAATTAAATATACACATAAAATTCTAAAATGTTTACATTCTTCAAGTTCTGAAATTCTTACTAATGGAGCAAGACTTGTATATCCAATTTATTGCAATGTCAATGTTACGTTTACTCTTTATCCAACATCCATTCCAATATTTGAAATCGTTGATTTACTTTCAATAATTTTAATATTCTGGACTTTGTCAAGCGACAAGCTATTGATTTTTGCTGTTCCTTGTCAACTTTTGTAGAGAAAGTGTGTGATTTCCAACAGTAAAATAATATTATTAAATGATAAACCACAGGGGGCTCAGGCTCAGTTAGTTGTGTTTATGCAAACAAACAAACAAACAAACAAACAAAATAAATAGATCAGGGAAATCAGGCCTGGATTGTTAGTTTTGTAAAATATGACCCTCCCTGATTCCATTGTGCTAAAAATTGACCCTCTCTCAATTTCCTTTCTCTAAAACATGATCCTCCCCTTGTCAAAATATTTCAAAAGCATATTGGTTTAAATGCTGTGCGACATGGAAAAGGACACTAGTCCCAGAATCAATGGTTTACAAGACTTAATCCCACCGCTGCCACCATGTTGAAATTTTTATAGGTATTGGTTATTTCGCAACTACTATCACGGTGACTTTGTGTCATTGAATTTGTGTAAAATCAACACTACAGTAATCAATACCTCATTGGCTGAGCTGAAGACCAGAAAATTAACTCCCAAACACCAGATGGACACGCTCCCGTTATTGTGAAGACCAAGGATCTCCACAATGTTAACATTATCCCTTATATCTTGCCCAACTGTGCCATTTTACTCCTGTGGGACCCACTGTGACTTAATTCTCTCCTGACATCACAACTGACAATTAATTCACTACATGGTTGTCAGCAGCGATTTGATTGACATGGTCTAATATTACGGTACCTAACCTAACACTAACCTTAACCTAACACTATCCCTAACCCTAACCGATATGGCAGCAGCAGTGGGATGCCAAATCCCCTCCCCCCAAAAAACAACAACAAACAAACAAAAATTTGACAATATCAGTCAAAGTAAAATGTGACCCACCCCTTCTAAACTGAACCAATTTGTAAAATGTGACCCCCTTAATTCCCCAACCCTCCCCCCTTATAACTACTGTAGGCTCCCTTTAGTTTTTTTCTTGAGTTATTTAGTTTTCCTACTTTTTCATTCCCTTTTTTAAAAAGGAAAACAAGCAACATCGTCCTTTATCTCTTTCAATTATTTCAACTATTTAAATGAACATTGTCCTACTTTTCAGTCCGTTTATTCCACTATAAATCATCAAAGAAAGGTAGGCAAGGTAAAACTCAATCTTTGTTCAATGACAACGTGGCTTAAAATAATTGTTCAAAGATAGCTTGATAGCCGTTAGAAAGCTGTAATGACTGCCATGAACCCCTCCCATTACATGCAAATGCAAATTGATACATATCATTATGCAAAATGTTTGTTAATCAATATGCAAATTAGCTGCCAACCTAAACATTTTTTGTCCGTCTGTGCTTTGAACATGGTTGGCAAACTCTGTCAATATTAACATGTATCACAGTTGGAGATCGAAACTATCAATTTGATAATTATCAATGGACTAGCGACTCAGTGGCAAAGAAAGTTTACGACTTTAATACAAAAGAGTTGTTTCTGTTGACAAACATACAAATTTAAAAATTAACCATATATGCAAACTACCATCATTTCGTTCTGCTAAACTCTACTGATAAAACAGGCTTGGCTGCAATAATTCTAGCATTACTTTTTGATTTTGAGCCTTGAACTTTTGTTAATTAGCTTTTTATCATTCTATGTTTGCATCATTTTTAGAGTGCAAATCCAGGAACAATAAAAAAATTTGTTAAAAAAGAGTAGAATAGAGTGATTCGTTGTTATTATTATATAAAACTCTATTTTGACTGATAAACCAATATTTAAGGTACATATTGTACTTTCTTTCAGTAAGATTTTATAGATTTCAAGAAAACTGACTTATCTCTCTACTTCTGTACTTATTTACTCTACTATTTGGAACGTGTGCGCATTATTATGGTACTCCCACCTATTGGGTATATGTGCTGCCCTTTGGGGTAGGGTTATTCATCCTTCGGTCTAAAATGGGGTCCACTTGACACAATTTTAAATTTTGTTTCGTCTAAAATAGAGTCCTGGAAGGAACCACATAATAAATTCTCGACTGGTTCCGAATTTCCCCCCACTACTTCACTGGTTGACATTTTCATATCGGTGATTATGTATTTTGGTCTAAAATGGGGTATTGGTTTTTGGTCAAAATGGGTCTAAATTGGGGTCTGGGATTGGCAGCATTAGCATAAAGTTCACTGGCTAAAGTTCATTGGCATAAAGTTAATTAGCATAAAGTTCATTAGCATAAAGTTCATTGTATAAAATTCATTAGCATAAAGTTCATTAGCATAAAGTTCATTGTATAAAATTCATTAGCATAAAGTTCATTAGCATAAAGTTCATTGTATAAAATTCATTAGCATAAAGTTCATATAATCAATGGTCTAGAAGACAACTATCCAATCAATATGATGTAATTCAGTCTAAATAAAGAAAACAAATCACAATACTAATTTGCTTACAATAAATAAAACGTAAATCACAATACTATAAATGTGTTAGATGATTACAAAAAATATCAAGAAACAAAATAAACTGGATTCTCTAATAACTACAAGTATTCAGATAAAAAATAGAATATTAATTGATTTGAGATGAACATAAATGTAATTCATTTGAATACACTTAATTGCTAAGAAGAAAAAGTTGGAATGAGCAATCATTTGGACATTTGATAATTACACTTAGGGACCAGTCAGTTTTTCCGGTGGATTTTTTCCATCAAGCTGATGAAAATTCACTGACACCCCCCTCTCTGTAAAACCAAAAACAGGCTGACCCGACCCCCCCCCCCTCACTTAATTCTAAATCATATTTACAAGACAGGCATTTGACTGTGACTCATAGTGGACTGCTTGACTAAATACTTTATAAGATAACATCATACTAAATTTATATAATAGTTACACTAAATATACTCAAAAAGGAGTTTAATAGCATGGTAAGGGGAAGCTTGAAATGGGGATGTGTACACCTCATGGGGTCCAAGCGGTATCCCCCCCCCCCCCAAGCTCTGGAGGTTTTCTAACACTTAAAAGCCATTGTTTAGGCTATTCAGACCCGTTTGGGCAATAATTTCCAAGCTTTACAATACAACACCCAACATGTAATTAGCAAAATACATAGGGTTGAAATTTCTAACAAAAATGTATAGTTTAATAGCACCTAAATGATCTTGACAGTAAAAAATAGGAGGAATTATACTTGAGATGGAGCTATGTCCACTTCTCATGGGGGATCGTAGTAGGTCTCCCCCTAGAAGCTCAGAATACTACGAATAGTTAAACACTATAAAACAAACGATAATGTCGTACACACAATGGACAATATAATAAGACACTGTGCGAGAACGAATCGAACCTAAGGCAGTCTATACGCTGTAGCAAAGACTTCAAGAACTAACTTGAATACTTCAGTCTTTTCGATAGCGTACTAGTACTACTGTTTCCCCTGTGTAATTACGAAGGGAGACAGTTTCACTCCGACCAACAACGTCCAAATAAAACGACAGCACCGGCGGAGTAGGTCATTTACATCGTAATTGAATGAGCAATTGGGAATATGATAAAGTTGTGTAGAACTCACGGTTTTGTTATAAAATGGCTCCTATTCGGACGGCGTCTTCTGCTTCTTCCCGAGGAATCGTTATATTTTTGGGTCGACGACTTTTTACCATGCATAATACTACGGCAATGTTGACTACAGGCGGCCTGGAGGAATCTCTCACATACTTCGAAGTCACGAACTGCTAACATTTACCACACTCCACGAGACTGATTGTAGCTACGATACAAGACTGCCCTAAGCTGACTGACTACTTGAACGACCGAAATGAAAAGAATGACTGCCTACCACGTTGCAATCTGCAGCTGCAAATTAGACTTTTAAGATACTCGTACAGGTGGATGGGGTACATATGATTGGTTGATAACTTGCAGTGGAATGCATACATGAATAGTAATAAAAACAAGGGCATAAAATAAAGACATGATGAGGGCGCCATCTATATATCATGGCTTTGGTGTTACGGCACATAACTGCATCATCGAATGACGATAGCCTTGATATATTAGTAGATTTTAGCGCCATGTCATTTGTGCAGACAACTGACTGACCAACCAACAAACTATCGTCTACTTCCATAGTCCCTCGTGACTACACAGGTTCACTAATTATGAATCTGTCGGATTATGAAGTCGGGAGTTATTAAAGCCACATCATCCAACGGTAGTAGAATACACGAATTTGGAAATGAATCCATCACATATAACTATTGTTCAGAAACAAAGCACCAACCCTATGATTATCTCAACTTTTAAGACTGTAGAACGGCATGTATATGCGAAATGGTGACAATTGTATATGTATTGTGACCATTTCGTATTTCTGAAAACACAGTTATTCTTGTTCAAAGAAACATTGTTGATACTAATTTGTAATTACTCTGTTGCTGATGTTTGTCAGTGTTTCTATTTATTCATGTTTGTTTGTTTGTTTGTTTGTTTGTTTTCGTGAATATTCCATGGTCTGGACAAAACAGGTGGTTGATCAGGTGTGGTTGCAGGTGCTGTGGGTGGCTGGGTTGAAGCCGTTCTCCCCGGATGACGACGAATAACATTAAGGCTGTCTGGACGTGATGTGTCGATGTTTGAGTGGCTGGGTCTTCTCGGCTGCGGCCTCCTGGGCTGCCAAAATGATGTTTTTCTTCGGTATAGTGATGAATACTGTGACACTTGCAAGGTCTGCAAGTTTAACTTTAAGCCATCTCGGAGGTCACAGTTGTCGGCGCCCTGTCTGTACAAAGTGTCTTCGCGTGCCCTACTTTTTCCTTTACGTACTTTATGAATATTTAAATTTAACACCTGGTGTAATATTTTCGCTACGTCACGGATTGGGCTTTCAATAGAAC
This sequence comes from Glandiceps talaboti, assembly GCF_964340395.1. Lineage (NCBI taxonomy): Eukaryota > Metazoa > Hemichordata > Enteropneusta > Spengelidae > Glandiceps > Glandiceps talaboti. The sequence continues at coordinate 14,940,618 of NC_135566.1, read as the reverse complement.
TTAGAAGCTTGACAGGGCTGAACAACACGACGGATTTTACAGAGTCTACTTTGAGTGTGGTAATAAGATCTATATTTACCCAACAAACAATTTATCACTGCTTGCTTTTCACCTTGTAGTGACAAGTCCCTAAAGGTCATTTGTATTTTTCCTTTTAGGAACAAATAATATGGGAATATTACCTAATGGTACAAAAAACCAACAACAAATCAATAGTCTTACCTTAGATTGTGAAGCTACCACATACATACAACTGATGTTATTGCTTTCTAGTAGACCTTCCAGATCACTGATGACGTCACCATTGGTAGTTTCCTCGCATTCAGTGTCTGAGCTCAAACAACTAGTAAAAATAAAACACAACATGGACACACTTGAAAAACTACACTTATTTTGTTTTACTGTCTCGGCCCTACAAAACAGTTTGTGACTTTTAGTTTTGACATTGAATTATATTTTATCGTGTTTTTTGGCATTTAAGTTGTCCAATTTTCCATTACTAGTAATACTAATATTATCATTAAACAAACCCTGTAATTTGCGGTAAAATTTATCACCTGGTAATAACAACAGTATTAACTTACCTTACAAGCTCACTACCGGTCAAGTCCAAGGCAACGACAGCTTCACCCTCACACATCTCATTCATGTACCTTCCTGCTGCTTCTTGAATGTGGGGCGCCCTCTGAAGGTACTTTGCAGTTAAATTCAAAGATTCCGAACTTTCTTCAAAATGTTCAAGTTCATACAGTATAGCGACACACGACACATCATTCTGTGTACCATCAGTAGATTCGATATCGTCAAGTCTTGTGTATATCCCATCTTTTTCTGGAAGTTTAACCCCAAAAGAGTCAAAAAACACAGTTTTCATGTTCTCATACGTTTCCATAGATTCTCCTTTGTTCAGAATAACACTTATGTTCTTTCCGTGACAATTAGCATTGAATTCATCCACGGTTGCTAATGGCAACACCCCCTTCAGTTTATCGATATCGAAGGTTGACTCAAAAGATTTTACAGTATCGGGAGTGACGTCATGTTCCTGAGAATTCTCTTGAAAGAAGAGAGGTGCCATGACAAATACTAGGTTGCTATGGTAACTGGTCCATACAGCATGCTCGATGGATTGGTACGAGAGGACGTCATTCTCGCCAACAAACTCTGCAATGATCGGTAAGTGATATCGGATTTCAGAGGAATCGGCATCGGTGGACACTTGCATGAAAGCCAGTTCGTCGTCCTCCAGAAATGTGATATTGATGTTCGATAATTCTAACTCAAACTGAGGCAAATGGAAAATATAATTTTTAAAAAATCGAATGAAGCAAATTAATACTAAAAGTACACTGTGTAACGGGCTCCAAATGAATGTTGGTTTTTAGACCGTGAGTTTGCTGTAATAATTGTGGCATTCTTTTTTTTAAAGAGCTTTTCCTCGTATATTTTTGAGTAAACCCAGAAAGATAAAACATATATCTCCAAAAACAAACATTGTTGTCAGTCAGCTGTGTAGTTCGTATATAATGTCGATCATTATGTTCCTTGTTGTCAAGGCAACACAGACTTGGTATCATTCTGTGATAACATGTCAAAGAAAATATTACAACTCCATAGATTTCGAGACAAAGGAATATTAACCTTTCGCATCATTATATTTTACCGATGTGTGAGGGCGCTCCATCACGGCGTACCTCACAGATTACGTTTGACAGGAGTGTTTTGTTTGTACTTTCAAAAATAGAATGATTGCAATGGATAACCAGGAGTGACCATAACATATGGCGCAGCATATTCACAAATCATTGGAAGTATCCCCCTGGAACCCAACCACTCTTTCCTCAGTAATTTCGTAAATTGCATAGCTTTCGTTTGTATAGATGGGGTCCTGGGAGGAATTAGTTAAAACATTTTTTTTGCTATCCCCTAAAGGTCTGTCCATTATTTCAACGGAAGTTCCCATTTTCAGACAGTGGGGTATAAGAAGTATTGTAGGAATAAATTATCGACCTTGTATTGAATGTAGCCCAAACAGATGCTAATTAAATTCACTTCAATTGATGTATTATATACCCAGACTGACAACGGGGACTATAATATCATTGTTCACCTTGCCCTTTCAATTATGATAGTAATCAAGAGAGAAACGTATCCTAAAATCATTTGGTTGTTTCAAATATTCCTTGGGAAAACACAAAGGGAAGGCCCAAGGGAAATCAAGCATGATCGACGTCTGCAGCATAAAACGTGACCTTCCACAGATTCGATTTTTTTAAATAAAAAAAGTTAATTTCCCTCAATTTTCTTTCTCAAAATATGAACCCCCACCTCATCACACCGTTTTTATTTTAAAAAACCCCAAACATTGAGTTTAAATGTTGTCAGACGTAAAACGGACACTAAAATAAATGGTAAGGATTCGATCCCACAGCTGCCACCACATCGATAATTTTAATGGCATTGATTGTTTCCCACTACTACCACCACAGTGAATTTGTTTGAAGCATTGTATAAATTAATTTCCATAATTGCTTTTCGTTGTGTCTCCAACTATCGAACCTTTGTTTTAAGATCAGTCAACTCCCGGTTATCAAAAATTCCGATCGTTTTCTTATGCAGTATGCATGTATTATGTGAATTTCGAGTAAATTGTATTGTTGATGTTAACATACAATAGTTTGGAACTGTTTGTATAGAATTACAAATGGTTAGTCGAAACGAACTTGACCAGTCTGAGAGTCGAAATATTTTGTCCCAGCACTGGTGTGACAAAACTGTAAGTTTGACTTTATGAATTAATTTACTTCGTTTTTGGTCCTCACACAGACAAGCTTGTCTGTGGTTTTGAAATTAAAGTTTAAACGGGTGGGAGGGAAACAATTCCCACCTGCCGATGGCGATGTACTTTTGTGAGCGAGCGAGTGAGCGAGTGAGTGTGTGTGTGTGTGTGTGTGTGTGTGTGTGTGTGTGTGTGTGTGTGTGTGTGTGTGTGTGTGTGTGTGTGTGTGTGTGCGTGCGTGTGTGTGTGCGTGCGTGCGTGTGCGTGCAAGGGGTGGGATGGGGTGGGTTGATAACAACATAGAGTTGTCTATGATGTATGTCCATAATGTAAATTTAACATTTTTTCTTTAAAATTACTTTCGATCAGTCTTTGTGAAATTGCTTTTAAAATGATATATAATTATGCATATATCATATTAATTATACACAGTTTTGGTATTATCACGTGATTCTATTTGTAACTAAAACAACACCCATCACACATGACAACAAACCCAGGCCATGTCACTCATCATTGAAAAACACACAGTGGATGACTCGTCGACCTTTTTATAGACATCACTGCTCAGGCTGTGCACCGTTGTATGTTTTGTCTTTTTAACCTGTTTATTGTTATACGCACCACGTCATCCAGATGTTCATTTCATCAAACGTGTTACAAACACCCACAAATGAGTCGATTTCATATCAATTTTAAAATACCTTTAAATGAAAAACTGTCACTAAAACGTGGTCACCACGGCGGTAAAACATGAAATAGACAAATAGAATTGTCAATATTGTTGATGGTTTACTAATATTTCTAATATGTAGCTTATATACTATGAATTTGGGTCTTGTGGTCGTTACGACTTCTGGTATATATATATCTCTCTCTCCTTCACTGTTTTCTAACTATCTCCTTCACTTGGCTTGTCTGTCCGTCCGTCCCCCTCCCCATGCCCCCCCCATCTCTCTCTCTCTCATTAAGCCGTTATCCCTTAGTCCCTCCCCATCCCCATGCTCCCAGTATCGCAAAAACAAACCAATCCCTACCTGTGTGATAGACGAGTTGTCATCCGAGCCAACCTGAAATCTGTTCATTGGCAACAAGGCAAAGTCTGATTCTCCATACAGTAGATAGATCACAATAAGAAATGACGTCATGAGGGACGTAAAGAAGAACAAGATTCGAAAATGACTGGTAAATCCTATGGTAATGAAATTCTGCTCCAACATGACTATACAGTCGGATCGACGTTGGATCGAATATCCCTTCGAGTTAGTCTGAAACATTGCAAACGTTACAGGGATGGAATACTAACTGTTTCATAAATAGACGATATTAACGAGGTCCTTTGATTGTTACCAAATATGTTATTTGTGACAGATTGACTCAGCTTAGCCACGGTAGTATGGCAAGCTGTGATTTTACGTTACATAACATGGCTATGATTTACATCGAATGAAACATGAATTTTTTTTTATTTTTTTTTTATTTTATTTTTGTTAAATATGTAGGAGCAAATTTGAAGCATGAAATGAACATGAAATTTGCATATTTTGATTACGGTCATTAACTGCTAGTTATAATAATAATAATAATAATCTTTATTTGTCCAAATAAATTCGGAAATTTGTTGAATGGTCGCCGCAGAGCAGCGCCCTAGTGCCCTAGTGTTGAAGAAGCAGGAGGAAACCGGAGTGCCCGGGGAAAACCTGCGTTGTTCGGCAGGGTCAAACTGAGCATCACCCTTCTTACATGCAGACCTAGTTAAATTGAACTCTAGTTCAATCCCCTCTAGTTGTCAATTTCATATTTTTATCCATATCGTATCCCTATTCATATAATACCCTATAACGTTTATACCTCTATGAGTGATACCAGTTTTCCTCATAATTACACCATATGGTATCACAAGAAGTCAGCAAGCAAGAGTACTCGGCCAGTAATAATAAATATATGGTACATTAGTTCAATGTAAAATTCACAAATGGGAACAAACACGTGTACAGTTTTGCTGGCTAGGTATATATTTTGCTGTTATGTGGTAAATTGCGAGAATCAGAATTGTATGTACAAAATTAAATTGTTACATAGCGCTATGGTGGTGGAGACAAATAGCCCATTGCCTCATGGGACGAGCAGATGTGAATATTTATTGATGCACACTGAATATTCATGACGCCTACTGTTCAAAGAGATTATTTCCTTCATGAATATTCAGTGTGCATCACTGAAAGAGTTTTTGCATTTCGTGTTTTCTTGAAAAAAAACCCTGATTGAGTCACTTTCAATTGAACAATTTTTCATCTAAACACCAAAAGGAATGTCCCCACCAAATTTGAAATCAACTGAGCCAGTAGTTTCTCACTTTAAGTTGTTCACACACACACACACACACACACACACACACAAGAAACTTGATGCCCATTATAAATAATACACAACCTCAGTTCAGTCATGCTAAAAAAAAATTACACTCACACAAACATGCCCATACCAAATAATAAACACACAAACACAATTTGTTTTTTAAGCAATCATTTTTATTTCTTTTGCACACACAGGCCAGAGCTTGAAGAGACTACACAATTAGCAACTGTCTTTGCAAAGGACTGCTTGATCTCACTTCTTGGAGTCAAGAAAAAAAAAAGAAGAAAGAAAAAAAACACAAACAAAAGTGACATGGAGAATGTTACAGATGAAATTAAGGACTTGAATATGTTGCAAATGATGTCATCAAAGTCCACATATTACAGTACATACTTCTAGTATATTCAAGTGTCACTGTTCGTTCACGCAAAGTGTGAACAGGAGAGTGCTGAGTAAACTTGTTCTCAGTTTGCCTTATTTTTACAAGCAGACTATTCACAATGTTTGTGGTGCAGTTCGGTAAATCTGGCTATGTTCTAAATACATCACTAATGCTTGGCTATACAACCACTAGCAAACTTGTCTGAAGATGGCGCTAAATCTTTCACATATTTTTTTTGAGTGTCCATCATCATAGCATAGGTCACTGAAGAAGTAACACAGCAGTGCCTAGTTGTTGGTTTTTTATTTCCTGCTTGGTGTGACTTGCATCATTTATCCAAATTAAGAGAAATTCATAAGATTTGAACAAATACTGAGATTGTGGTGGTATTTGTAAAACTCAGAAAGTGGTTCTACTAACTTTTCTCGGGGTGGGGGGTTATTTTTATTTTACATAGTTTGGGTAGTTTACCTACGTACATATAAAACATACATCAATTCCTTCACAGCACTGTGGCATATAAATATGTCAATCCCCCTTATCAATAATGTAAAATATAAAACTGGAAAAAAAATAACATGTAAACTTCATATGCTAAAATATTACACATTTTAACATTCACATAAAAGGGAGACAACACAATAAACACAACATACCCTTGCTGTATCAAGCAGTTTTTGCAGGTAAAACTTTTTAAGAGTTTAGAAAGCAAACGAAAAAATATGCATGTGGTAATCTTTGAATACTGGGAAACACAAGTACAAAATGATACGACCAAAATTTTGATGGCAGTCAGACTCAATTTGCATGTCTCATCTTCCCTTTTTTACTAATTCGCCACTGTTTTATCTATTCAGGGGCTGATGAGTTAAAAGAATATATCGAGCACCTCGGCTGAATTTCAATAGGTCTAATACAAGCGATCACAGTGTTTAACTAAAACAGGACTACACAAGATTTCATTCTACAGAAAACTTTTGTCTTTCCAAATATGGCAACTTAGTTACCACATAGAACCTGGAATACTTTATCTATTGATCTTCTGCTTTGCTTTGACAGGACATGCACGTTACTCCATGTGATGGACTTTGGTGTACAGAGATAATGTCTACACGGGGAGAGAGTTGTGTTTTTATAATTCTATGAACAATGAGGTTCTAATTACAACAGGTATCGACTCGGAGTTTCTGTTCCCTTGAACACATCATTTCGATGTAAATCTGCAAACTTTTTTTTTAAACTTATTTTTTTTCATTATTTTTTTGCACATACTTTAATAGCCAAGATCAAAATAATTCATTTGTGCAATCGCAAGAATGCTGTATCAAAAATATTAATTATTTTTATACACAGACCAAGACATTTTTCATGAAATGATAAGCAACTTCACGCAAACATTGAACTGACAAGTGATTCCGTAACGGACGAGTGTCTGTTGCAGTTAGTGTTGCTTCAAGGAATGGAAATATTTCACCAAGCAAAATAAAATGAAGATGTAATGTTGTGTCCTGCTTCTGTATTTTTTTGAACAGCACAAATGAGTAAACTGGCACTGGATGATTTAGAATACCACGTAAAACAAACTTTTACCAAAGTGAACGTGACAACACTACATCAGAATTTACAAGTGTACATGAATAAAGAAGTCTTCAAAGCAAATTTCTATTGCTACAGTTTTCTTTCCCATCATTTTCTCTCATCTCTGTGAAATTCAGTAAAGCCTCAAAAAACCACTATTCTGAGTCTGCATTACAGTAAGATTTCACATCCACTGACCATCAAATCCTTGAAATGGACAAATCATTTGATGGGACAAAAACTATAATAAAATCTCCAACACAACAAAATGAAATTTCAAAAAACAAAAAAAAGGTACTCAGTAATTTCATTAAAGTCACTCACTGTTGCTTTCTTTCAGACACTCTCTCTCTCTCTCTCTCTCTCTCTCTCTCTCTCTCTCTCTCTCTCTCTCTCTCTCTCTCTCTCTCTCTCTCTCTCTCTCTCTCTCTCTCTCTCTCTCTCTCTCTCTCATTCACACACACATACAAAACTTCTAAACTTTCTTTATACAAAGCATTTCTTGTGTTTTCATTTACAATGTTTGCTTGGTGGTGAAGGCACAGTGATACTGGTACACCGTTTGATGTCAAAATGTCTCGAGTCCCCAAATCAATTTGCGCAATACAAACACAAGACACCAATTCTTGTATTTGACAATAATTGGGGATCTAACATCATAAATAAATGAAATGCTATCATATGAATGTGTCACTACAAATTTGATATAATTACAAACTGGATTTCAAATGTATCTATGTACACAAACACTTAAAATGTTACATAAACACAAAACAAAATGCTGGACACTAGTACGTGACAAGATTGCAGTATATGAAAATCACAAGTGATGACACTGCTTTTTCTAAAATGTTAAACTCGTATGTAAGAACATGGAAAGGTACAAGTGTGAGGTTCTTTTTTTTTTTGTAATTTCCTAGGGACACGAATGTTTTTAGTTTTTATTTCATCAATTCATGTTAGTTGAAATAAAACGTGAGCTAAGTCTTTTTGCAATGTTTTTAATGTTGCTTTAGCTGTATTTGGTGACCTGAATTAATTAATCCCTAGACCAAAGACACCTCAAAAATGTTTAGTTGAATGCTGCCCTCTACATGTCCTACACATGGGAGATGTCACATGACTCTCACATGCAACAAGTCACACGACCATCACATGACACTTATACTAGTCCAGTCTACAGGTAATGCAAAATAAATTTTGTCTATGATCAACCACGTGCATAGTGTTAATAAATGACACCACTAAAAGTGCAAATATTCTTATCAAACACCATGTTCATGTGCAAAATTTTCATTTCTGCACAATAATTGTGTAATGTCATGTGAATTATTTTTGGGACACTGAAGAACAAAGTGCGTTATCCTCTAAGCCTAGCTTCAAGTAAATTTAAGTCCAATTAATGAACTCTTCAATTTTTGAGTTGCATGAACAACTTACTGAAAAATCTATTTACAATGTACTCTCTCTGATCAACACCAGTATGATAAATAAAAAATAACAAACACTGGAAAAATACTGCCAATGGCATAGCAGACGTTACTGAAATTAAGTCCATTGTTGATACTGTTAAGAGAGGCAATTAACTTGGCTGTGCTCAAAAAGCATTAAATTTCATTATCTTCATTGCTTACTTCAAAATTCTCATTTTTTTTCTCTTTAAAAAGATATGATGACTCCCTGTTTTCAGTCCAGTTAGGGACGATTGCACAGTGTCACACAAGCTCAATAAGCGAAATTCAATCGTTTAGGAAGGAGGGGGTCTGGCGTCAATGCGATTGCTGAACTTAATTGTTCACACTTCTAACCAAATTTCGAAAACTTTCATGTCTTCAATGATAACAGCTTCTGTATTTACTACTGAGATGTTGATAAAAATTGACTTCTAATGTGAGATACAGTGCTGTGTTACGGTAGTATTTTGATGTATTTACCATCATCTTAGTAAACAGGTTCATAAGGTTGGAACTTCATGTTTACCATCATCTTTTTACACTGCATCGATCATAGTGCTATAGTTTTCACCGTGGTTTACATCATATATAAATATGTGATGTTGCATTTGTGAACGTTCCTTTAGGGAGGAGGTTTTGTCCTAACTGAGCGATGTTCATTTATTGAGCTTGTGCAGCATTGTGTGATGGTCTCTTAGCTCCCTTGTGTTGGCCACTTATGGATGGAAAGCTATGCCTAGATGAAGCACTGAATAATACAAAAACAGTCATGGCAAAGTAACTACCTAATGCTTTGTTTATAGTTCATGTATGATTGCTTCAAATAGGGGCAAGAATAATGGACACTGGAATGACTTCAATTGTAATCAAACTAGGGAGTTCAGGTTAGGTTACAAATAGGCTGCAACCCCCTATCTTAACCCAGCTTTGTATCACAAATCATGATTGCACACAGGTTTCTTTTAATATCCCTACATGGGTAGCCATTCTGGATCTGTGACTCAACTACACTTGTTCTCTATCCAGCTCATCCTGGAAGCCAATCGTTTTAGCTGCACCGCCAGAAGCCATTCTTCAAATGTCCATATATGTACACATTTACATAATATTAGCAGTACATGTAAATTATCATACTTGTTCTTCGTAATTCCTGTGTTCATTAGAGTTGCAATTGCACATGACTTCATTTGAATAATCAAAATCTGATGTAATGTAATCACTTCACATTGCAACCAATCAGATTGTGTGTACATTTACATAATGACTTCATTTGAATAATCAAAGTCATGTAATATAATCCTTCAACAGTGCAACCAATCAGATTATGCGTACATTTACATAATGACTTCATTTGAATAATCAAAGTCTGATGTAATATAATCGCTTCACATTGCAACCAATCAGATTAAGTGTTCGTTTACATAATGACTTCATTTGAATAATCAAGCAGTCTGATATAATCCCAATTGCAACCAATCAGATTAAGTGGATATTTTCAAAACTCAATAACACGTTGAAATTATTCCCAGGACAAGCTAGATAGCACCCGACTGTAGTAGAGTCACCAATCCAGCAAGAAGACAATTTATTATATGGTTACTGGGATCCTACCACAGTTTAACTTAACATACCCTGGTACGTTTATTTTGAGCACACTACAATCATGTACAGAGTGGCATAAACAGCAACAACAACAACAAATTTTTCAAAATATACTCCAACAAACATTTCATAAAAGAAAATTCGGCCCTAATTTTGATATGATTGTTTGATATTCAGGTCCTATTGAACTATTGGAAATTTTGACAAAATGAATGAATCAGAAACTTTTCCTGTGTGTTCGTGTACTCTTACGTGAAAGTGAAAAACTGCAATTTCTAAAACCAATTGTTCAATTCTTCTAGTTATGTTCACATTTCTGGTTCAGATTATTAAAAAAAAAATGTTTGGGTTTTTCAGGGGTTTCACTCAGAGGGACGTGATGCACCACTATGATATAATCATGAAACAGAGCAAAATTAATGGGAACAACAGTAACAAAAATATAAGCTTACAGATATTTGTTGAAACTAGTATCTGTGGTCCTAAACACGTTCATGTGGTCAGTAAAACATAGTAATAATACGTTTTTCCTGTACTATGACCAATGGTTCTTATTACTGTACTTATGAGTAACATTTCACCTGTTCAGGTCAACAGGATTTGTCAAACTGTCCGTTTACTGGCTTTACCACTAGGCGGTATGGTATGGTATCTGTGGTGTTTGTACGTATTGTTTATCACAAGGGATGACGCAACAGATGTAACAAATTCTGATTGCATCACGGCTAATAATGCCCAATAAAGTGGTAAAAATTGAAGTAACCGCTAGCAAAATATGTCACTCAGGTTTTCAATGAGAGTACAATTGAACATGTTGATCTGTTGATCAGAATAATAGAATTCAACTTGGCAGTTATTTCATTACATTTGATCAGCAATGGTAATATATGTTACAGAAACACAACACAGGCCATTGCCATGGTTTCTTTTTTGGACAGAAACACAACATAGGCTGTTGCTACGTTTTTTTTTTTTATGAATGACTAGTGATATGTACACATGAACATGCACAACATAGGACTCCTTTACCCTTCTCCTCAGAAATTGTACAAAATTGTACAAAAATCTTAATTTTTTTATGAAAGAAAAATACGAACAATTACATACAAAGTAAAATAGCCGAGTTTTTTTCCACTTAAACCTGTCTTAGAAGAAAATAAACAAAATGGGACAGAACTGAAGTTTATCCATTAAGATAAAATGACTTATCTTTTCCAACTAAGAACAGTCAAATTTATATTTAGGAAATGAATTTCAAACACAAACGAGTACAAAAAGCAATGATAGTGGTGTTGATATGAAAATAACAATTTTTCTCTTCCACTTAACAATATACCAATTTTCTAATCACTGAAGAAACTTTACAAGCACTGTTTTAAGCTTTCTGGAAAAATAAAGAACACTGATTTAAGTGCAAACACAAAAATAAACAAGCCTTCATTGAAGACATAGCTCCAACTTGTCTGTTTTATGGCAAAATCATTGTGCAAGTTTGAAAGATGTCACTAGATACAAAACTTCATAAGTTATTGACCACTTTGCAATGCTATTTGACTTTGAAACTGGAGGTCAAAGTCAATGGTCAAGGTATAAAAATGAAAGCTGACCTTTGTGGTATAGATATTTAAATAGAGTCCTGTATTCAACTTCTATAGGTTAGTGTAGGAAGAAATATTTATGACATTTCACCTTGAAAATGTGTTTCAAGGTCAAAGTCTTACAAGAAGCTCATCATTGATAATGTAAGGGTAGACACTTGAAAGGTGTCCATAAGTATTGAGGGCTTAAAAGAAAGCTCATACGTGATAATATGGGTGTAGCCACTTGAATTTAAGATGCAGATTGTGAAATTTAACAACAAATATGGCGACCATTTGGCCATATTTGATTCAGTCGCAAAATAACATGAAGTACATATGTCTCACACAGCATGTTACCTTTGTGCCAGGTTTGGTTGAAATCAGTTGGTGTATGTCAGAGATATGGTGGTGAACGCAAGGACGGATGTAACCCAATGTAAAAACAAAAACAAACGTAGCTCCTTTTTTTGAATTCTGTGAAAATACAAGTTGAAAGTGTGATAATGTCATGAGAAAAAACGTCGTCGTATCTTTGAATAATCTGGTAAAAACTAATTTGAGATTAGATGCTCAAATTGATTACATACGGTTACAGCAAAAATATGTTACATCTCTAGAGCAGTTGCATTGCTGGCATTATTTTCATTTTCTCTCTCTCATAACATTTGATGCATGTCATATGATGTATCGTACTAACTAAGTTGGTGATATGAAAGTACTGCCGTAAGATATTTACAGAAAAAAATTACCGTTGACTTTGATGATTACGAAAATATGGCAATATGTTAAAAGCTTGTAAAACAATCCAACTCTTTTAACAAACTATTTTAAGGTTAGTATAATAAAGTTAAGTCAAGTCATATGTACAGAATTTTTTGTATTCTTTGATTTCATCAAATTTCATTCGATTGATTTTGGTTTGATTTTGATCACTACATTGCAAGGGGTTTGGTTGAATGGTGTATAACCAGAATCTAGACTGTAATGACACCATCGGTTCAGGCTTATCAGCCTGTCCTAATAGGGGCAAGGGAGATTAGACCACGCCCACAACGGCTGAACTGTCAGTCTAAACCAGAATCCGAATGGGGAATTTCTTGGATTACGGTTTGCAATATTCATGCAATATATATATATGCAATATTCAAATTTAAATCCATAGCGGACTTATGTAGATGCCACGATGTAATGAATAGAGGGGAATTCTTTCTCATATTGCAATTTTTTTCATTGCATTTTAAATTATAATTTCATAAATTAATTGAAGGAAAAGAGATACTGATCAGACTTGTTTAATCAGATTAAAAAAAAAAACTTCGCAGCAAAATAAATAATTTTTACATGTAAATTGACCGTACAGGTAGGTGACACATCCAGGATACACATAGCCCCCTCCTATGTATAGAAAGCATAACATTACGGGAAATATTAACAATGAATTGATGAAATCGTTGCCATAATGGATTTAAACAGATTTGAATACTGCATTTGAATACTATGTTTCTATGCCCAAGAAATACATCTGCACTGGTCGGTAAGTTTCAACATATGGTTTTAAAATTACCCTTCTATTTTGATAAAAATAGTGGGGTCAATGAAACTGAATTGTTCAAGATGTAGATAAGTTCCAATGCCCATAAATTTGTTGTTTTCAACATTTTCTTTTTAAAACTCATGTATCTAATGATCTACTTTACTTTGGCCATTTCATGCAGGTGATAATATTGCAGATCTTGCTAACACTCGGAAACATGTTTCTTTTAAGTGTGTTCTTTGGTAGTATAGCTACGTATTTATTTCATTAAGTGGGAGGCCATACTGTGGATGGATTTTGACTTGCTGCCACTTCTGGGGCCTAGGCTATACTTTCGCATGTCATCATTATGAATTTCAAAGTGTTAAGATATGTTGAGATTCTGCAAAACTGATAAAAAAACACACCCTATCTTGACTTGAATCAAGTTGTCATAAGAACCCAAATACTTGCTCTTTTGTTTAAAAGTGTATCATAAGCTTCTATTTGTTTTTTGTATGGCAGGGTATAAAATCAACTGGCCCCTTACGGATAATTATATCACTGGCCATGTTTGAAATGCAGCTTCTGCCTTCTCTGGTAGCATTGTTCGGGGGTACCCCATACATTCTTTGGGGTTGTATCGTTCTTTTTGAGAACTTTTCCTGTGGCTAAAAGCAAGAATGAATAAGATCACATAGTCCCAATACATATGTAGTTCTATGAGACTTTTATACGCACAAGGTGGATATTTTTGGGGGGTTGAATTGTATCCGCACAAGGTTTATACCCCCCCCCCAAATGGCAGCAACATAGCGCCCTCTAGTGTCTGGAATACATAATACAGTTCACTACTGTTACCATGGTTACAGAAAGTGTCTGATAAATCACCACCTAATTTCACACATTAATGGCACAACTATCGATAGGATAGTTTAGATAGTGGTGGTGGTGGGATAAGTCAACTGCTGCTGTACATAAAACAGCATTTTCAACTTTTTATCTTTCCAATTTTTTTTTTATCCTTGCTCTTTTTTCTTTTTTGGATTACTTTTCAAAAATGTCAAGGTGGACGGAGTTTGTTTCTGAAATTCTTTCCTGTACAATTTTTTTCCTTTTTTT